>NC_045976.1:15917228-16217228 GCF_010909765.2 Amblyraja radiata | reverse complement strand
AAGGACATTCATCATTGGTTTTCCATGATTCACTGAAAGGAACATATATGTACTCAACAATGCCCTGTGACGATAGGAAGTCATCTTCTACATTGTCGTTGTAGGTGCCGCACAAACCTAGGAAAAGTACAGTTCAGTTGATCAAAAGAGAGCAGTTCTGTTCTTATATCATCTGTTATCAACTCTTAAGAAAACTATTCCATTAATAAACCACATTTCATTCCTTTGTTACAAAACGATATATTATTTTCTTTAAACAGACAACATTAATCCAAGTTGATCATTGAGAAATTGGCAGGGTCAAAAGCAAGGCTGATTTATTTCCCCTGCTAGAATTTACTCTCCAGCAAAGTAAATGGGACATTTTACTGGGAAGCAAAGCTATTTTTGTCTATCCTGTCATGTCAGTTTTTTTTTATGTAGGATGTGTTAAAATTCTTCCAGGTAGGTTTTGGAGAGTCTTTATTTTTTACTCTTTTTCAAGTTCAAGTTCAAGTGAGTTTATCGTCATGTGTCCCTGTATAGGACAATGAAATTCTTGCTTTGTTTAAGCACACAGAAAATCGTAGGCATTTACTACAAAACAGATAAATGTGTCCATATACCATGATATAAATATATACACACATGAATAAATAAACTGGTAAAGTGCAAATAACAGAAAGTGGTTATTAATAATCAGAGTTTTGTCCGAGCCAGGTTTAATAGCCTGATGGCTGTGGGGAAGTAGCTATTCCTGAACCTGGTTGTTGCAGTCTTCAGGCTCCTGTACCTTCTACCTGAAGGTAGCAGGGAGATGAGTGTGTGGCCAGGATGGTGTGGGTCTTTGATGATACTGCCAGCCTTTTTGAGGCAGTGACTGCGATAAATCCCCTCGATGGAGGGAAGGTCAGAGCCGATGATGGACTGGGCAGTGTTTACTACTTTTTGTAGTCTTTTCCTCTCCAGGGCGCTCAAATTGCCGAACCAAGCCATGATGCAACCGGTCAGTATGCTCTCGACTGTGCACCTGTAGAAGTTAGAGAGAGTCTTCCTTGACAATCCGACTCTCCGTAATCTTCTCAGGAAGTAGAGGCGCTGATGAGCTTTTTTGATAATTGCGTTAGTGTTCTCGGACCAGGAAAGATCAAACCACCACACAAAATCTCTCACAGATATAACAAATTATTTCTCATACAGAGAATGTAAATTAACTTTTACAGGTGACTTAATGTGGTTCCACAAGTAGTTTTACAGAAGTAACTTATCCATGGACTGTGACAATGATGATGCTGTGCATGGCCTACTTGTTTCTGGTGAATCCACTTACTTGATTACATCAACAGGAAGAAAATCAACTCAATATTAAAGCAGCTTTTAATGGATCTGATGTATGGATTGTAAATTTTAAGTTTGAAATTGTTCTGGTACTTCATAATTTCAATGGGAAACCCAAAGGATGAAAAAAATCAACTCATAATTCCTTATATTTGGAAATTCATGGAGAACATATTATCACATGGATAACACAATGTTGCTTTGTATCCTACTCTTTGGTTTGTATATTTTGTTACTTCAGTCTGTGAAAGTCAGAGAAGCAAATTATATAGTAAAGAGCTAGGCGAGATGATGAAGAATGTGACTGCTACATTAATTCATGAAGCTACATAGAGCAAACTTGAAACAGATTGTGGAAAAAGTTCAACAGTCGTTTATTCAGCAAATGTCCAGCAATTCCATCTCATAACAAAATGTTCACAGTCAATGCATTATTCATTTCTAGGAAATACATAAGTAATTATACCTTTAGTGGTTCCTTTGGCAGTTTTGGGCAGTGACATGTAAAGCTGCATGATGGGAGATATTAGTACCTGTATCTTCAGACCACCTTTTGTGATCAATTGAACGTACAGTGATGACTGTTGAAATATCATTATTTCACCTGTGCAAAGAGATTAGAACAGGATAACTTCACTTTAATTATTATCTGTTTTGTTGCTTGAGAGATGAACTGATAAAAAGCTATTTACCATTTCCAAAAGGCAATCCCACTTGGTTGTCATTGTGATGAATAGTGCCTTCTTTATTGATTGAATAGGAGTTCTAAAATGGGAAGATGCATGTTATAAAATTCATGCAAAAAAAAAACTGTAACAGGAAAGGTGTAAATGAAAATCATAAAATTGTACCTGAAATTTTGTGAATGTTACTCGCTGTAGACATGTCTGTCTATATGCTGAATGGCATGGATGCATTTCAATTTTCACTGACCAGTCTGTTGTCTGTGAAAAATAATTAAAAATGCAAAACTCAGAAATATATTCCACAGATAAATGTGATAACAGATACAAAGTATTTTTAGAAAAGTAAGTAACAATAATTAAAATCAATTGATGCAGCAAGAGCTCACGTACGACAATTGCATAATACGAGCAATCTCCGATCAAATTAAAGTATTTGCCATCAAATGTTGTGATATGAGTTCCTTCTTCAATTTGGCATATTTTAGGGCAGTTAAGATCAGTACATTCCCAGATTCCACTCGTGCAGGTGCTAAAAACATAAGAACATGTATTTATATAAAGTGTTTCTGATAAAAGCATTTGAACGTTATCTTATTGATAACTACATGATTTGAAACATTACCATGAATGGCACAAGGAATTGTGTGTTTCTCCAGAATTATATATTTGTCCATTATATTCACAAGGACAATCCGAGTAGTTGATACATGTGTTATCACCTCTGACATTATCAAGGACAGTCCCTGAAAAACAATGAAATTAATGTCTAAGTATTTTTCTAACAATAAACAACAAAACCAGCAACATTCATCTGAAGATTAGGTAGAATTTGTTGAGGCAAAATGAAACGTTCCAATAAAAGTGAGTTATCTCCAGATGCCCATAGAACAGGATTATGAATTAACTGAATTCATAATAGTCTAAAACAAAAATGTAGGATTACACATTCTCCACTTTTTTTTACTAATATATTTAATGCCATTTACTTTCTCAATATATAATTTTGGCATTAACAGAAGTACACAGAATGAAGACGACTGAATAATCTTAGATAAAGAAGTGCATATTGTCTTGAAGGAGGAAATACTTAATGAAAGAAATACATTAAATAAAACTTAACTTGTTTAGAAATCGCATAATGCGAACTTTGTTCCAGTTTTTGAAGTAATTTTTTTGGTTGTACATGATACAGGTGTCTTTAACAATTAATATGTTTTGTTTCAGAAACATTAATCAGAAATAAAAATAAAAAATACAAGCAAATATATCTGGGGACAAAAAGGTTGATTCAGCCTTTTTCATCTTGTTAAGCTTTTTGTAAAAACTAACACCTTCATTCCAAAATGATTGCTATTTAAAGAAAATATATGTTGATAATTGGTGAGAAGTATTTGATAAGTTGTTGTTTAAAACAAAGTTGAAATGCCAATAAATAGTCAATATAATTACCTTGTGGACAATCACATGTATTCGCACACTGATCACACCATTGTTCAGAATTTGGGTCGGTGCAGGTTGACATACAAACAGGACCACAATCTTGGTAAACCTGATTCCCTGGACAAGTGGGCCATGCTGAAGAGGAAGAGTAATTGATTGTATAAGTTGAATTACAAATTATTGTTAAGCAGCCAAATATTACATATATATATTTACTCAGACTAGAAATTGAAAAAGTCTATTGAATTTTAAAAGGAGTAGGTTAAATAACATACTGCATTGGACAGAATCTTTCCATGTGTTCCAGTTTGATGGATCTACAAGCTCACACCCTTTTGATGCTTCATTAAAGGCAGAACAAAGGGATTTCACTGCGTCATTATTAGTGCAAACATCCTTCTGACACATTTCCACAAATTTATCGTTGATGGCAGGAGAAGAGCATGCTGCGAAAAGCTCGCGGATTGCTGAACAATTCTGAATAAGTACAGGAATAAAAGAACAATAATTTAATGAAACAGATTTCCTGAGTTGTAATATACAAAAGCAAACTAAGTGATTTTGCTAAAACTAGTTTGCTGTATATATCATAAATGGGTCACGCAAGTAAGGACGGTAATTCATCTGCAGCAAGATTGCCAGTCTATGCAATGTGAATTTTAGTGCTGTGAAATTTTGGATAGTTAGAGGGTGGGATGAGGAGGAGTGGTAGAGGTGAGAGAATAGATATGTCTATTGACTAAATGGTTAAAATTCAAATTGGTACTGGTGATTTGCAATGTACATTTATTTATGTGCCTATCGAGTCTGATGCAAGATGTGAAAGTAGTTAATTCTACATATTCAATAACATGTAATTATAGAAACATACAATGCAGAAATGAGCTCTGACTCCAAACACATCTATGATGGTGCCTATCCAGGCCAATGCTATTCTCCTACCTTGGGCACATATCCCTGAACCCCTCTCCTATCAAGCTATCTGTCCAAAGGCCTTTTAAATGAGACAATAGAAACTGCCTCTACTACCACCTCTGGCAGCTTACTCCAAATATTCATCACTCTCTGGATGAAAACTTACCCTTCGACCTCCATGTCAGTAGCAAGCAGCTGGTGGTAACCTAGTGTTTGCAACTAAGGGCTACTCTTTCGTTTGTTTCAGAGTGGTGAAATGATGCCGATTGAACTCAAGCTTCCAACATATAAAGGGCAGATCATATAAAGGGTGGAAACTTTGTGGCTACACATGTATAGAAGTTACACTGAAAACAATATGCTACTAAGTAAGAGTAGACACCAAGATTTTTTTATTCAGCACCAAAGACTGATGGAGCTTAATGGAGAATTGTAATTAACCAATATTATATAGAATACTGCCAGATTAAAATGAAATATGTTTTATAAAGGAGATATGCATATGGGGCCTTAATACGATGGAATATTGCTGGATCTGGTTCTGGAGAATGTGGAACATAAACATGGCATAGGACAGGAATAGCCCATTGCATATGCTGAACATGATGCCATGATTAACATCCATCTATCCCTGCATATTCATGTGCCTATCTAAAAACGTTTTCTTACCGAATATCTGTAACTTATCTATATCCCGCTGTATTCTTTGAGAGCCTTTCTTACTCTCCGCAATTCCAATTTTGGTGTTGTCTGGAAATTTAGTAACCAACCCATCTATATTTATATCCAAGTTGAGCGTATATGTTTATATATATATATATGTTACAAAATACAGGGTCCCATCATACATCTCTGCAAGCACATCACTTGTCATCCTGCCAGAATAACAAAACCCTCCTATGTGTAAGCCAGTTCTGTATCTAAACTACCAAGTCACCATGGATCCCATGCAACTTTATCTTCTGGATCAGCCTACCATGCAAGACTTTATCAAATGCCTTACCAAAATCCATGTGGATAACATCAACTGCTTTACCCTTATCAATCATCTTCATCACCTCCTCAATCAACTTAGTAAGATATGATTTTTCACAGCCAAACCCATGCTAACTGTACCTAATTATCCCAATCTCCGGATAAATGTGAGTAAATCATGTTCCGAGAAATCTCTCCAATAATATCCTTGCCTCTAAAATGAGGCTCACCAGCCTATAACTTCCTGGATTATCTCTACTTTCCCTCCTTAACAAAGGAACAACATTAGCTATGCCCCAGTCCTCCAAGATCTTGCCTATGACTAGAGAGGACATATATATTTATCAAGGCTCTGCACTCTCCTCTCTTGTCCTTCTCAATAACTTGGGATGGAACCCAAAAGGCCCTGGATATCTATTCACGTTGATGCTTTTCAAGAGACCAAACACCACCTTCTTCTTGATCTGAAACAATCCAAGCATACAGGTATTCCCCGCCCAGATGTTACTACCCTCCCTGTCCTTCGCTTTGGTGGCCACAGATGCAAAATACTGGTGTAGTGCCCTGTCTACATCCTCTGACTCCAAACATAACTTCACTCTCTTATCCTTGAGTGGTCGTAACTTCTCCCTCATTACCCTCTTACTTTTAATGTACATATAAATACCCTTGGAATTTTCTTTCATCCAACTTGCCAATGACATTTCATGGCCCCTTTTGAGCCTTCTAATTCTCAGTGTTCTTTCCTGCTTACTTTATATTCCTCAAAAAAAATGTAATCTTCCTAAATCTTGCACCTTTCACTTTCCTAAATCTTCCTTTTTCTTTTTGAACAAATTTACAACCTCTCTGGCCATCCACGATTCCATTACCTTGTCATTGTTATTTCTCTTTCTTACTGGAATATGACGATCCTACAATTAATCAGCCGGTCTATAAATGACTCCTACATGTTAGATGTGAATTTACCCATAACAACTGCTCCCATTTTACTCTCCATAGTTCCTGCCTAATATTGTTGTGATCTGCCTTACTCATGGAAGGAGATAGGACGAGAAACATTTGGTGTTTTCTTGAAACAGAGTAATAATCATGTTGTTAGTTTTAGATTTGTACACAAGAAGAACAAGGAGCAATTGAACTAGAATTTTTTAATATAAAAATGTAATAGGAGACCTAAGGAGGAGATGCTTCAGATACAGTGTAGGTGCTTTCCTATGTGACGGAAAAGCAGGAGAACCAAACTCATGGCTCCTTGGATGATGAGGTGGATGGAGAATGTGATGAAATAAAAAAGCTATATTAAGCATGGGAGGTAGTTTTTTTTCAGTGAGAACCATGCAAAATATATCAGACACGTGTAAAAGAAAAAAATCTGGCAAAGAATGAGTATGTCAGTAAAGTGGCAGCTAATATTAATAAGATCGGCATGTAAAAAGTAAACTGGTATAAAGAGGTCGGATAGGATCTGACAAGGATAAATAACTTAGTGTATTTTTAGAAATACAGGATAAGATCAGAATATATACCAAATGCATTATGTTATTATTAGTGCTTACTCAAGAATGGGGTGCAGTCAAAATATTGGTGGAAGTGAAGAACATGAAGATTATTATTGTGGTAGGTAAATATTTGCACAATTTACAGCATGCAATAATTTTCATGAGGTGATAGGACATTTCTTCACCAGATACATTTTTAACATTTTTGCTTTAAAGAGCTGCAATTCAAGTACTCCTGGTACAATGCAACTTACATCAGCTGATGCGCAACTATTTACTTTGGAGAATTGGACGGTGCAGTCTGCATTCCATTCATCCAATTTGTACGCATAGATGTAGTTCAAATCTAAAGTAAAGCCAAGTCAAGAGTTAAAAATGGTTCATTGTCATGTGCCCCAGAACAATGACATTTTTATTTGCAGCAGCACAACCGATATGTAAAGATAGTATTCTGTAAAAACCATAATAAACAAAAATATGTTCAGTATATATATAGTGAACATTTTTTGTTTAATATGGTTTTTACAGAGTACTATGTTTACATATCAGTTGTGCTGCTGCAAATACAAATTACATGTATATATATATATGTATATATTATACACACAAATGAACAGACAAATAAATAAACAATAATAGTGCATAGTCAAGACTAATGCCCACAAATCTGTAGCTCAGAGCCTGTGTGGAGATTGTAGCGTATAATAGGCTGATGGTTGGAGGGTGAAACTTCTCCTGAATCTGGACATTATAATTTTCAGACTCTGATACCTTCCCAAAGGCAGGAATGAAATGAGAGCGAGGCCAGCGTAATGAACAACTGTTTCCATTCGTCGAAGTATTATTTTATATTATAAAACAAAGAACATTGATTTATCATTACCGTAGGTTGTTGAGATGCTATCATCAAAGGGTCCACAGAGGCCACATAATAGTCCCTTATATTGAGAATCAACTGTTATCTGAAAAGTAAAGAGCATAACAAATTAAAGAGAATGTTAATGGAAACAGATATAGGGAATAAAACCTCTTGAGCCTGCTCAACTATTCATTAAGATGCTGACCATTTTGCTGTCAGATCCCCAAATTCTCTGATTTCTTAATGTGCGAAACTCTTTCAGCATTGTATACTGAACCACTGAGTATCTGCAGATATCTGAAGTCAAGAATGCCAAAATTCTGCATCAAGAAATTTCTACTCATAACAGTCTTAAACGACTGACCTCTTATCCTGAAATAATGCCCACAATGTTTTGGCTCTTCAGCAAGAGCAAGATTTGCCCTGAAAATCCATGTTGGGTATGTCACAGATAGAGGCCAACCTAAACCTGTTCTCACAAGCTAACCTTCTCAGCTAACGAATGAGTCTAATGAAGCAAGTGAATCCACATTGCACTGGTTCCAAGCTAGAAAGACTCAAATTCTGTACAATTTCAGCAAAACGTCCAACCTTTGCAATAAAGACCATCAGATCCTTTGCCTTCTTAATAGATGGTGTATTGCTGTTTATTTTCAGTCTGAAGATGGGTATTGACTCAAAACGTCACCCATTCCTTCTCTCCAGAGATGCTGCCTGTCCCACTGAGTTACTCCAGCTTTTTGTGTCTATCTTCGGTGCAAACCAACATCTTCAGTTCCTTCCTGCACAATTTGTTTGCTTTCTGCATCTTGTGTATTAGTATTTCAGTATAACTCAACACACACCAGCATTTTATCATTTCTCATTATTTTACAAAAATTCTGCTTTACTATTCTTTCTATCAATATGCATAATATAATATTTATATACTTTATGCTCCAATTGTTCTCCATAGCCATTGCCTATATTAGCTTTCTTTTTATTTTCTAACAACTTACCTTATCATTTAGCATTTTGTCATAATCAGTCTAATAGGTTTCACTGTATCTTTTCTTGTTTGACTTTTTATATAAATCACGTGTGGCCGAGGGCTGAGAACTAACCCCTGTGGTATGTCAGCTGTAGCAGTTTGCCAAACTGAAGATTAATACTGCTTTGTTTATATTCTTGTCTTTAACTAGTCCTCTATTTGTGTTAATTTGAATCTTCCAATCACATAATTCTGTATTTAATGTAACAATCTTTATTTGGTACATTATGAAGTGCCTTTTCCAAATCCATAAGTGCTATATCCATTGCTTCCATCGTATCCACCTATTTAATACTTGCTCAAAAATGTTACAATAGTTGTAAACCTGTGTTGGTACTGCCGTCATTCTGGCGTAGATTTTCTGATGAAACATCACTGGTTTTGCTCTGTTGATGGACTCCCAATAGACAATAGACAATAGACAATAGGTGCAGGTGTAGGCCATTCGGCCCCTCGAGCCAGCACTGGCATTCAATCTGATCATTGCTGATCATCCACAATGAGTACCCCGTTCCTGCCTTCTCCCTATATCCCTTGACTCTGCTATCTCTAAGAGCTCTGTCTAGTTCTCTCTTGAAAGCATCCAGAGAACCAGCCTCCACCGACTTCTGAGGCAGAGAATTCCACAGGCTCACAACGCGTGTCAAAATGTTTTTCCTCATCTCCTTTCTAAACGGCTTACCCCTTATTCTTAAACTGTGGCCCCTGGTTCTGGACTCCCCCAACATCAGGAATGTGTTTCCTGCCTCTAGCGTGTCCAAACACTTAACAATCTTATATGTTTCAATGAGATACCCTCTCATCCTTCTAAACTCCAGAGTGTACAAGCCCAGCTGCTCCATTCTCGCAGCATATGACAGTCCCGCCATCCCAGGAATTAACCTTGTAATCCTACGCTGCACTCCCTCAATAGCTAGAATTTTACCACTTTTACCAATATTACCACTTACTTTTACTTATTTTATTAATTCTCACCAGAATATTAATGTAATGGGAATGTTAAATATTCTTTTAAACACCTGACATTGTTCATCCATTAGCAGAACTACCTGAATGATTTAATCCACTTTACCGAATCTGTATCTCATAACTACATAAAGTCTTATGTTAAAGTCTACATAAAGTCTTACATTGTTTAAAACTCATATTTCTATATTGAGTTTCAATCTCAAATTTCTAGTGAATTGTATGAAGAATGCAATTCGATTGTATCACTTCAAGCATAACATAAACAATTGGGAAAAGCTGCTTAGTTTAACTATTTTAATTCATGTTCATGTCATTGAAGCAAAATGAGGCTATTTGGTCAATTGGGTCTACTCTGCCATTCAAACACGACTGATCTATCTATCCCTCTTGTCCCTATTGTCCTGCCAGCGAACTGTAACCTATGACATCCTTATTAATCATGAACCGATCAATCTCTGCTTTAAAAATACCCAAAGACTTAGCCTCCACACCTGTCTGTGGACATATTCTTAACAGGCAATTTCCATTGTTTTTGTTTAAGAATGCTGAGAATATCATCTCCAGTTGATGGAGTTCGGTTCACGATGAGATGGCAGTGTGCCATCAGAATTGGAAGATTAAATAAATCTTAAATGTATGAATGTAGGAATTCATTGCAGTTATAGGCTACTCATCCTCTTGAGCCTAATCTACGATCTCATAGGATCGAAGTTGATCTGATCTGAATAACAATTCCGCCTTAGATAGAGACAAAATGCTGGAGTAACTCCATTATGTTTTGTCTATCTTTGATGCAAACCAGTATCTGCAGTTCCTTTCTACACATCAATTCTGCCTTTCTGTTTACATTTAATAATGTTTACTTATTAAGAATCTATCTACTTACGCCTTAAAAATATTTAAAGGTTCTGTTTCCACCACCCTTTGGGAAAGTGAGTTCCACAGATTCATGATTCTTTAAGAGAAATAACACGATCATCTCAATCTTCAGTGGGCAACTCATTATTCTAGATGTTCCTGGGTGAGGAAACATCGTCTCCATATGCAACTTATCAAGACCCATCAGGATCTTCTATTTCAAGCATGTCCCTACTCAAACCTCTAAACTCTTGTGGATGCAAAGTCTAACTTGTCAAATCTTTCTCCATAAGATATCCTGCTCTTTCCAGTATTAGTCTAGAATACTTTTTCTGAACATCAACCAATGTACTAACATCCTTACACAAATAATTCCAATATAGTACATAATAGTTCACATATTCTCACAAAAGGTCAACAAAATTGAAGCATAACTCTCATCTTCAGTATTGAATTCCCTTCTCAATAAATCATAACAGCGAATGGCTCCCTGGCTCGCTTTGAAATTCGAAGTAGGAGTTTTTTTTCCAACTTTTCTATGAGAAAGTTCTTTCAAAATTTTAATTAAAACTTAACAGTAGGTTTACTCTGTTGACGACAAGTTATGACAAAAAACACACACAATTTTAAATTCAACTGAAATATTATCAATACCTATTGATTCTTCATTCTGAATAAATTACACATTCTTGAAATTTTCTTACCGACAATGCATCTTCTTGATTCCAGATCACAGATATAGTGTGCTGCCTGTTTTTAATGCGTACATTGACTCCATAATGCTGAATTGTAATCACTTTGTTCTCATAAGGCAATAAAACTCTGTTAAGAAGGAAAAGCAGTAATGGATAAAAAAGTATTGACTCGAAATATTTGGACTGATCAAAACGTTAGAGTTATTTTGAGCAGAGCTAATATTTATTTAGTTTAGTTCAGAGATACAGCAAGGAAACAGGATCCTCGGGCCTCCGAATCTGCACGGGCCAGTGATCTCCGTACACTAGCGAAATCGTACACAATAGGGACAATTTACAATCTTCAAAGCCAATTAACCTACAAACCGGTACATCTTTGGAGTGTGGGAGGAAACAAGAGCATGGTGAGAACGTCATGCGGAAAAGGTACAATCTTCGGACAGACAGCACCCATGATCAGGATCAAACCTGGGTCTCTGACACTGTAACTCTACCAATGTAATTATGCTCTATTTACTGTATTTATGCTGAAATATTTGGTACAAGGGAATGAATGCAACTAATTTAAAATCATTCTCATTTAAAATTAATAATTTTGATTACATTCTCATAAAATAAGTTACATCTTGGACTGCTCTATGAAAAAGTGGACATGTGGATGATTATGTGTATGCATAACAATGAAAGTAACAGACACTCTTAAATTCCTGAGCCCTGGAGGCAAAAAGCAAGAGCACTGTGGTGTTGAAGACGGGTGAGAGACTGGTATATTGGGCAGTATCAGGTTCTAACACGTTTCCACTCAATGAGGTGCTTAGCAAGTTACTCATTTCTATAAAGACACAGCTCATAATTAACAGCATAATTGGTCTGCTGGATTTTCTGGAACTCAGTGAGTCAGACAACAGCCGTGGAAGAAAATGGACAGTTGATGTTTTAGGTGGAGACCCTTCCTATAGATTCCAGAGAAAGGATCTTGACTGTTCATTTCCCCCCACAGATGGTTTGTGATCTGCACCAGTTTGCATTTTGCTCCAGGTTCCAGCATCTTCACTCTTTTGTATTAGTAAAATTGATCTATTTGACTTACTTAATGTCGTTCACCTTGTATGTATCATTCGTCACAACTATCATAACACCGTCAGTTTTTATGAAAATGTGCTCCAATTTGCCATTTGAATCACTACGAATTTCCACATTAAAATCTTCAGTACCACCTTGGCATTGGCGACTCAGAATATGGTTGCATGTTGATTGAAAATGATAAAATTCGTTGGTATATGTCTTGACTGCCTTGTTACCCCATATACTGCAGGTATCTGAAGAAATGTGAAGAAAAAGTCCCCTTTGTTATGGTAGCTCTGAACATAATCTCTCGATTATCTCGGTATTATTTGCGAAATAATTAGAACAAGTAATTTAATACTCATACATCTTGTAATCTATTGATGAGTATACTTACGAGTTCCTTCATCTGATGCGCTTGAAAGATCTCTTGTAAACCTAAAGTTTTGTGTGATTGCAGATCCACTCAGATCTAACAAAAAATATGTTCAAGTTACATTTAATTCACACTGAACATGGAACATTTTACTTTTATTTTTAATCAATTATTACTCCTTTCCATTCAGCACTTATTTTGCTTTGTCAGATTAACTGTGGCTATAAAATTCAGGAACTAATATTTTAATTATATGCCAGATATACCATCAGATCACACAATGGCTTCCTATGGAGAGTTTAACATGTCAATATAATTGTTAGTAACATTACAATATATTCGTTATGTTAAAGCTTTAACTTTACCAGGCATTCATTAATTACAATGTATAAGGAAGGAGACATGGTTTCTAATCTCTCAAAGAGATTCTCATTGGCCATCAGCTCTATTATAATAGCAATTTAAGCATTCAAAATGCTAACTTACCATATGTGGTTTGTGAATATTCCCGTTTGGCTCGATTGTGGGCAAAAGCATCCTCTGCATTAAACAATGATCAGTTTTAGTCAAATGTTATAAGATATTTAAAGTTTGTATTTTTGCATTGATTCAAGGTTTGTTTTTAAAATCCTGTATCAAGAGTTATAAATGATTATGAAGAATTAAAGCGAAATAGTGTCTGCCATGAAATATCAACTAAATTGCTCTCCACAATTACTTTTTAAGACATCAATCTGTTAAATTAATTGGAAAATTATGCCCTCTTTCTGTATCATACAACATGAATTTGGGACTTTCAAATTTAGGTTTTGATCACCATAAATGTTTATTTATGGTGATCAAATTTGTGACGCATTGGGGTAATAATAAAAGTTTTAAAGAACTCCCAGAAAATGATGGAATAAATCATTTCACGTAAATAAACTTCTGTACTATCATTATGATCTAAGCCATTGATGCACCTCTACATTGGCATAAAATTTCTCCTCCAATAAGTGACGGAAGAAAATGTTGATAAAGTCAGAATAAATGTGTCCCAGTTACACACTAATAATTTTCACTAACTAATCTTTTACTGGATATGGAAAATATATTAAAATATTGTCATGGAGCTCTCTTGATGGGAAGGGGGAAGCTTTCTTACCTCCTGTCAAATAGAACGGCAAAAGTTAAAATGGGATTATGGTATATATGGTATTTGCTCTGTTGAGGGAAATCAGGAAAATATTTTGCAAATTCTATCCAAAATTATTTAACCAAAGATTATTTAACCAAATTTAACCTAATTCAAAGGAAATACCGTTGTGGCCTTGAAAATGTGAGAAAGTAAAATATGATATTCTTGGCTCAAATATTGTCTCTCTGTAGATTGATGTGCTTGTTACTGTTTGTATAACAATGACAATGGCATCCTGACAATTTAAATAAAATATGAACAGAAATTGATGGAAATACTCAGGAGTAAGACAAAAAAATGGTTAATGTTTTAGGTCAACAATCTTTGTCAGAATGACGAAAGAGAGAAAATGTAACTTAGTTTTAAGTTGCAGTGAAGATGTGAGAGGGATAGATGGGACAAGGGGAACATCTCATGGACTGGAGGGGGTCCAGGCTGTGGACACCCTCCAGTCAATGGGGCAATGTGGATAGTTAGTAAGTGTTCAAACCAACATAGAATCATAAAATGCTGCAAAATACAGAGTGATGAGGCATGCCCTGCATGCTAGACTCTGCTAATGGAGAGCAAGAGAAAAACAATGATAATATCATGAACTTGTAAAATTTAAAATGTTTCCTAATTGCATTAGGCAGAATATAGTTGTGTTCTAACTTGATGAATATCATCAATACATTGTCACACTTCTTTATTGGCAGCAGTACTGTGATCTTAGTTAAAATCTTGATAAATTAGATGCAATAACTTCCCATAGAATAAATGAAAAACCAGTTGAAACCTCATGTATTTATTTGCTTAAATTGAGTTAGGTTAACTTCTTGGAAACTGATTAGAAATTATTTTCTATTCAAAAGTAGGTTACAGTGTTTGTTATATGCACACATCATATCTCAACAAAATATATAAATATGCCAACCTGCTACTTTTCTTCAATGACTTCAAAATAATGTAAATGAGAAAGCTTACCTTTGAAGAGGAACAAAGCAAAGACAATGACAAGCATGTTACACTTCATTATTTTGAGCTAAACGTAGATCATATTACGATCTGGTTCTGGTAAGTTCAGCTGACTACTGAGTGTGCAGGCACTCATGCATTTTATACCTTGCCGTCAAATGTGCACATTAGAATAAAATGAGGAAATTACTGTATGTTGATGATTTTTTTTAAATCATCAGACATTGTAACCATTTCAGGACTGAAACAGGTAGATTATGACCTGGCCCCTCCTTTAGGCCAATAACAATAATTCTCCCAATGAGAATTCACATATTGTGATTTCATCAGAGCAATACAACAATGCCATTAGCATAAGAATACAGTAACAGCAATTTTCCTTTATAAAAAATTGTCAAATGAAAATATCCATAGGTTTGGTAAATGAGTAAAGGAAAGGTAGTAGATATTAATCTATAAAAACTTTTGGAATTCTAAAACTCGAGTTGAGATTTGTGAGAAGAAGGGAAAGGTTTGTCACTGGTGTAGGTGGTGAAGAGGGGCTGCAAATGAAGTGTTTGAGGTCTGGACAGCCAAATGATGCCAACGCTTGGCAGGCTGAAACAGAAGGTAGTGGATAGGACAAGTCCATTGAGGGATATTAAAAGGAGAATGAGGAATTTAAAAAAGTATATTGAGTGACCTGACGACCTTCGTCACAGTGAGCATTGAATGAGAGACAAATGCATCTTATTTTGGAGCATGGCACTGTTCTAGAATTTAGCATGGTGAGTTGTTAGCGAAGAGTCGAAGCTAAAATGGAGGGCCGTGGAGTAATTGAGACAGGGGTGAAGAAAACTAAATATGACTAAATGGCAGCCACTGATTTAACCAGTGTTTTCCTTAGTGCTGAGACAGACTTACAAAGATAGTCCTGAGAGGGCCAGAAAGGAAACTTGAATGCTGCAACACATGTTGAGGCACCGTGAAGGAAAAAATGCGAGGTAGAGTTTAAAGCATATTTGAAGCAGGGTATTCATGAAGCGGGTTCGATAGCAGGAAAGAATGCTCTCAAGGAAAGATAAAAATTAATAGTATCAATGTAGCAATGTTACAAAATTTTGAGATTTAAAAAATCAAGTCTGTAATTTATCCCATCAGATAAAGCATAAAAAGAAGTTTAATTTGACACCTAATTCACTTTCATATCTCAAGTATTTAAAAAGTTATGGCCATTTTCATACTCGGAAATTAGCATCTTGTTCCCTATTGATTTTCTATGGACATAACAAAAAAGCTGTGATCGTGTGCAGTCAAAAGCCCATAACCTTCTTAAAAATTAAGAGAGCTGAATGAAATTTTCAGTTATCGTAGATTGAACCATTCTGAAACAAATATAAAATAATCTTACTTGGATGACCTGAAATTAAAGCATATAATTAGTTAGTTACCCAAGTGTAGCTAATTTCAAACTTAAATTACTAGATCTAAACATCTATCCATTTCTTAATAAATGATTAACATTTTTAAATAGCCTAAGTGTCCAAATAATATTCATAAATAATTCACAATAAAACATGATTTTTAAATCTCATTTACATTAATTTATAGGCCAAATGGAAGGAATTTAGTGTTCAATTGCTGTAAATTAAAGTCCATTTTAAATCAGCTTTCTAGTGGGTCCCTGTGGAACGCGCTGGTTTAGAACGTTCACATTGCGCTAGATTTGTGCCTCAAATGCCCAGAAAAATACTGCGGGATTTAATGGGCCCAAAATGAGCTACTCGCAACATTAAACTTTGTATAAAGGGATCTTAAGAAGCCCTTTTTAATGTAAAAATAAGCAGCATACCTTCTTTTATTTGCTCTATGCGACCCTGACAGCTGCCGGTGGTCGCGGGTTTAGAGATTGATTTTTAAACTACTATAACGATTATACGAGGCCTTTAAAACTAATAATAGCTTTTGCGACGGGGTCTTCCAGCGATTTTTCGTTAATAATTAACTAGGCTGAACATCTTCGATTTGAACAGCCTAGAGAAAATCGCGTTTTAAACCCGCCCCCCTCTAAACGGCGCCAAAATCGCGCACACCTGCAGCGACAGATTTTCAGCGACGCTTCAGGTAGGCTTTGCAACATACCTAATCAATGAGTAAGGGTACTTGGAGGGGATGATGTGGGTTTGGGAGTAGGATGGGATTAAAGACACAGTAAGTGGATTGCAATGATGCAATGAATAGGACTTTGGCATTCAGGAGAAGATGGATGAGAGATGAGAAATCAGGGCAAGTACACAGTGCATTCAGAAAGTATTCAGACCCCTTCACTTTTTCCACATTCTGTTACGCGATAGCCTTCACTTTTTTTTTATCATCAAACTACACACAGTACCACAGAATGAAGAAGCGAAAACAGGTGTTTAGAAATTTTTGGAAAGTAATTAAAAAGAAATAACTTGAAATATCACATTTACGTTAGTATTCAGACCCTTTGCTATAACACTCAAAATTGATCTTGGGTTCATCCTGTTTCCATTGATTATCCTTGTGATGTTTCTACAACTTGATGGGAGTCCACCAGCAGTAAATTAAACTGATTGGACATGATTTGGAAAGGCACACACCTGGCTATATAAGGTCCCACATTTGACAGGTCATGTCAGATCAAAAACCAAGCAATAAAGATGAAGGAATTGTCCGTAGACCTCCGAGACAGGATTGTGTCGAGACACAGTTCTGGGGAAGGGTATAAAACAATTTCTGCAGCATTGCAGGTCCCAAAGAGCACTGTGGCCTCCGTCATTCTTAAATGGAAGAACATTGGAACCACCAGGACACTTCATAGAGCTGGCCGCCCGGCCAAACTGAGCAATCGGGTGAGAAGGTCCTTGGTCAGAGAGGTGACCAAGAACCCAATGGTCACTCTGACAGAGCTCCAGAGATCCTCTGTGGAGATCGGAGAATCTTCCAGAAGGACAACTCTATCTGCAGCACTCTACTAATCAGGCCTTTATGGTAGAGTGGTCAGATGGAAGCCACTCCTGAGGAAAAGGCAGATGGCAGCCTACTTGGGGTTTGCCAAAAGGCACCTAAAGGACTCTCAGGCCATGAGAAACAAGATTCTCTAGTCTGATGAAACCAAGATTGAACTCTTTGGCCTGAATGTCAAGCGTCATGTCTGGGGGAAACCAGGCACCGCACATCACTTTGCCAATACCATACCAACTGTAATGCATGTAGCATCATGTTGTGGGAATGTTTTTCAGCGGCAGGAACTGGGAGACTAATCAGTATTGAGGGAAAAATGAATGGAGCAAAGTACAGAGAGATCCTTGATGAAAACCTGCTCCAGAGCTTTCTGGACCTCAGACTGGGGCGGAGGTTCACCTTCCAACAGGATAATGGCCCTAAGCACACAGCCAAGACAACGCAGGAGTGGCTTTGTGACAAGTTTGTGAATATCCTTGAGTGGCCCAGCCAGAGCCTGGACTTGAACCCGATCGAACATCTATGTAGGGACCTGAAAATAGCTGTGCATCGACACTCCCAATCCAACCTGACAGAGCTTGAGAGGATCTGCAGAGAAGAATGGGAGAAATTACCCAAATACAGGCATGCCAACCTTGTGGCATCATGCCCAAGAAGACATGAGGCTGTAATCACTGCCAAAGGTGCCTCAACAAAGTACTGAGTCTGAATACTTATGTAAATGTGATATTTCAGTTATTTCTTTTTAATTATTTTGCAAAAACACACCTTGTTTCGCTTTTTTATAAAGGGGTATTGTGTGTAGATTGATGATTAAAAAAGAGAGAATTTAATCCATTTTAGAATAAGGCTGTAACGTAACAATATGTGGAAAAAGTGAAGGGGTCTAAATACTTTCTGAATGCACTGTAAGCGGAGGGAAGTTGAGTAGTTGCTATGATTGGAGAGGGAGGTTGTATATAACTGGAAGATAAGAGCAAGTGGTAAATGAGCGAGATGGACATGCAGTTTGTAATTGGAATTGCAGTTTGAGATTGGGGATGAATATGAGAGAACAGGACGCTTGTGAGCAGCAATAACTTGATGGGGGATTGGGAATGAGAATGAGAAGATGTGCTTGCGAGTGAGAGTAAAAGAATGAAGAGATTGGAAACGAGAGTAAGGAGACGAGGAGCTTTAGAGTGAGTCTGAGAAGGTTGGGAATGGGAGTGGCAAGATGAGGAGAAGAGAAGGAGTGATCTATACTTCCACCATCATATACTTCATCATTGGCTGTTATCTTTGCTGTCTTACTGGGTATAATTTCTTTGCTGGTACTTGGTGAAAGCTTGCTTAGTTTCGTTTTGTTTTGAGATACAGCATGGAAACAGGCCCTTCGGCCCACTGGGTCCGCGCCGACCAACGATCCCTGCATATTAACACTATCCTACACCCACAAGGGACAATTTTTACATTTACCAAACCAATAAACCTACAAACCTGTATGCCTTTGGAATGTGGGAGGAAAATGAAGATCTCGGAGAAAACGCACGCAGGTTATGGGGAGAACGCACAAACTCCGTACAGATAGCAACCGTAATCTGGATCAAACCAGTGTCTCCAGCATTGCATTCACTGTAAGACAGCAACTCTACCGCTGCGCCGCTGTGACTGCCCACCATGTTCTCCCACCATGATTTAAATTATATATTCAAGCACTAGCCTACAAGTACCTATGCATGCAGATCCTAATTTCACAACAGGGAGGCATAGGAGAATTGTCTAATTTTCTGTCAGTATCCTCGAGGAATACTTGACCTACTCTTGGCATGCTACCAAATTCGTAAATGTAAATCACTGATTAAAGGTTGTGCTTGATGTGCGTTTTTGCTATCAAGTAATTGATGCATAATTATCTATTAAGAAACTAAGAAATGGGGACATGAATAAGCAGTCCCCTTATGCTTAGTACTAAATGAAAACGCAGGTTGTTTTTGGTTCATTCGGTCAAACATAATTCCAAATGGTCAAACAATAAAAGGTTTCAAAAACGTTTTGATCTTCTAAATGTAGGAAAGGGATTCAAACCATATATGTCCAACATAGATGTTAATAAGTAGATTGTGAATTCTTCTCCAACTTTGAAATTTGATTGATTAATTTTTGAAATGCCAGACTTGCTATTAGTATATAATAAACTGCATGTTATTGGAATAGGCAAAACATGATTTATTGTAGGTTTAAGTGTTTTTTTAAATCCGATTGGGCCTTCTGTAAGGTATATCCATATATATCCAAAAAAAGGTATAAAAGAATGTTATACATTTCGAAGGTAGACAAAAAAGCTGGAGAAACTGAGCGGGTGAGGCAGCATCTATGGAGTGAAGGAATAGTTGACATTTCGGGACGAGACCCTTCTTCAGACTGATGTCAAGGAGCGGGGAGGGGGGGGGAGAAAGGAAGTGGTGGGGACAGTAGGCTGTTGGAGAGCTGGGGAAGGGGAAGGAATGAGAAAGCAAGGACTACCTGAAATTGGAGAAGTCAATGTTCATACCGCTGGGGTGTAAACTACCCAAGCAAAATATGAGGTGCTGTTCCTCCAAATTGCAGTGGTCCCCACTCTGGCCATGGAGGGACGCAGGACAGAAAGGTCGGATTCGGAATGGAAAGGGCTGGAGTGCTGAGCCACCGGGAGATCAGGTTGATTATTGCGAACTGAGCGGAGGTGTTGGGCGAAGCGTTCGCCAAACTACGCTTGGTCTCACCGATGTAGAGAAGTTGACACCCAATGCAAACGGATGCAATAGATGAGGTTGGAGGAGGTGCAGGTGAGCCTCTGCCTCACCTGGAAAGACTGCTTGGATAGAGGCAAGGGGGGAGATAAAGCGACAAGTGTAACATTTCCTGTGGTTGCAAGGGAAAGTACCAGGGGAGGGGGTGGTTTGTGTGGGAAGGGACAAATTGACAAGGGAGTTACGAAGGGAACAGTCTCTGTGGAAAGCAGAAAGGGGAGGAGATGGGAAGATGTGGCCAGTGGTGGGATCCCGTTGGAGGTGGAGAAAATGTCGGAGGATTATCTGTTGTATGTGATGGCTGGTAGGGTGGAGGATGAGGACAAGGGGGACTCTGTCCTTGTTACCAATGGGGGGAATGGGGAGTGAGAGCAGAGCTGGGGGATATAGAGGAGACCCTGGTGAGAGCCTCATCTATAGTAGAAGAGGGAAACCCCCGTTCCCTAAAGAATAAGGAAATCTCCGATGCCCTGGTTTGGAACACCTCATCTTGGGTGCAGATGCGGCGTCGACGTAGGAATTGGGAGTAGGGGATAGAGTCCTTACAGGAAGCAGGGTGGGAAGAAGTGTAGTCCAGATAATCCAGGCCTGGTGCTCGACTGTGGGGTCATGGTCCAAGGTTAAGTAGGAGGAGATGTCTGAGAGTTGGCGACTGGCCTCAGACGGGTAGAGGTCAGCGCACCAGATGACCATGGCACCTCCCTTGTCAGCAGGTTTGATCACCCAGTCATGGTTCATATCTTTTTTCTCACTGATACTTTCTCCTATCATTGATCAATAACACAGTTGGCTCTCATTGTTGCGGCGAATGCGGGCCAGAGGGCGAGGACTCGGCAATTCGAAACCTGCATTGCGCCACCCAGCAAAAATAAATAAAATGTCGTTTTTTATTATTTTCAAATAACTAGTGAGGTAAATTCATTTCAAGCAGAGAGTGCACCTGCTACAAGGAGTGCTGTGCCGGATCCCTTTGCCCTCTGATACTGGCTGCTTGCGTGTGCGTGAGGAATCTACTCATTTCCTGGTTGAGTCGCCGGGCGAGGTGTAAAGGGGTTTAAAAATGGAAGGGAACAGAGACAAAGTGGATAAGTGCCTGAGAATAGCCCGGAAAGCACTGCAGAATGCTGAACACGACAAAGCGCTGAAATTCTTGAACAAAGAGGAAAAATTATACCCAAGTATCGAGGCAAAAGCATTAATAGACGCCATCAGCAAGAACGGAAGCGCTGCTGGTGGTCCAGGACATCGAACTGAGTCAGAGAAACCCAACCAGGGCAAGTCCACGGGTCTGGCGCAGAATGAAGCCACGCTGGAGACGGAGAAGAAGGTGGACATGAAGGCCTACACCAGCGAGCAGTTTGACGGGGTCCAGAGGATAAGGAAATGTAATGACTTCTACGAGATTCTGGGAATCGTCAAGGATGCATCTGAGGAGGATCTGAAGAAGGCGTACAGGAAGCTGGCACTGAAGTTTCACCCGGATAAAAACCATGCCCTGGGGGCCACTGAGGCCTTCAAAGCGATCAGAAACGCCTACACCGTGCTCAGTAACCCAGTGAAATGGAAGGACTATGATTAAGTAAATTAAGGAGAGTAAAATTGGCATTGCAAAGTAAAATTAACCAGAGCCAGGGGCTTTCCAATGAAGTGACTCTCTATGGTAGGTGCCATCTCATTACACAATTGTCGTGCAAGAATCAGGAATATTTCCTTCAGGCTAGGGATGTAGTTGGAGGGCGACTAAAGAAAAAACAGGACTACGAATAAAGTTCTTCTGAAGTGTTTGAAGTTGGTGATTCAATCAAAAAGCAGAACCTCGGGGGTAGTCATCTCCCAATTGTTTGTGAGAAATGCACCATTTGGCAAGGGGACAGATCTGACAGTAAGTGCATTATTCAAAGAGTAGAGTTGGGGAAAATACTTTCACTTAATGGAACATGAGCTGCAGAAATACGTTAAGAAGACAATGGTTCTGTTGGGATGTGCTCCACTTCAAGATGTGACAGTGGTCGAGCAATCTTGATTTCATAGAAGAAATACTTGCAAATTCTCAGGAAAATTATGAGTAGTAAATCCTCCACAAAGAAGTGTGCTAGCTGTTTAACTAAATAAGTTAAGGATATCATTGAATTAAAAGACCAGGGATAGAATGATGTGATAAAGAGTAATAACCTTGAGGAATAGGAAGATATTTAAAAACATCAAAGTAACACAAAAATTATAAAAAGATTAAAAATAAAAATGTGTGAACTCTCAAAAAATTTAAAAGCTGTAAGGACATCTACAGATATTAAAAAGGAAGAAGTTAGTGAAGGTAAATTTGGTTCCTTGGAGAACAAATCAGAAAATCATGATCGTGAATTAGAAAATGGCTGAAATGTTAAATGCGGATTTTGTAATTATCCTCACAGAAGGAAACACAAGAAGTATTCACCGAGATTGAATAACCACAGTTTGAACAAAGAATTAAACATAAAGATTAAAGCAGTCAATTAGTAAGATAAAAACCAGGGAAATTAGTTGGACAAAAGGCAACAAATCCCCCAAATTAATAATCTCAATTTTAGATATTAAAAGAAGAGGGCACTGAGGAAGTGATCTACCTCTAACTCCCTCTTAAATATAGCCAATGAACTGGCCTCAACTACCTTCTGTGGCAGAGAATTCCAGAGATTCACCACTCTCTGTGTGAAAAATGTTTTTCTCATCTCGGTCCTAAAAGGCTTCCCCCTTATCCTTAAACTGTGACCCCTTGTTCTGGACTTCCCCAACATCGGGAACAATCTTTCTGCATCCAGCCTGGTGGGGAGATTTGCAAAGGCTACTGCGGAGACTTTAAACTAGAACGGTTGGGGGAAGGGACTAAATAGAGAAAGCTAGTAGACAGTGTGTGAGGCAGGAGGCAGAGAAGGGAAGCACTCTGACCCAACATGTAGGGGGGAAAGAAGAAAAAAATAATAAACAGAGAATAAGAGGCGGTGGGGTTCTTAAATGTGTGAGCAGCGAGACAGAGGGGTGTAAAATGAGGGTAGAAGCAATAGGTAGCAAGGTGAAAATTAAAGTGGCAGGCAGCCAAATCCAGGGCAAAAATCAAAAAGGGCCACTTTTCAACACAATTGTATAAGAGCGTTGTAAAAAGCCTGAAGGCTTTGTGTCTCAATGCAAGGAGCATTCGTAATAAGGTGGATGAGTTGAATGTGCAGATAGCTATTAACGATTATGATATAGTTGGGATCACGGAGACATGGCTCCAGGGTGACCAAGGCTGGGAGCTGAACAACCAGGAATATTCAATATTCAGGAGGGATAGACTGAAAGGAAAAGGGGGTGGGGTAGCGTTGCTGGTTAGAGAGGAGATTAACGCAATGGAAAGGAAGGACATTAGCTTGGTGGATGTGGAATCGATATGGGTAGAGCTGCGAAACACTAAGGGGCAGAAAACGCTAGTGGGTGTTGTGTACAGGCCACCTAACAGTAGTAGTGGAGTTGGGGATGGCATCAAACGGGAAATTAGAAATGCGTGCAACAAATGTAAAACAGTTATAATGGGTGACTTCAATCTACATATAGATTGGGTGAATCAAATTGGCAGGGGTGCTGAGGAAGAGGTTTTCTTGGAATGTATGCGGGATAATTTTCTAAACCAACATGTAGAGGAACCCACGAGAGAGCAGGCTATTCTAGACTGGGTGTTGAGTAATGAGGAAGGGTTAGTTAGCAGTCTTGTTGTGCGTGCCCCTTGGGCAAGAGTGACCATAATATGGTTGAGTTCTTCATTAGGATGGAGAGTGACATTGTTAATTCAGAAACAAGGGTTTTAAGCTTAAAGAAAGGTAACTTTGAGGGTATGAGACGTGAATTGGCCAAGATTGACTGGCAATTGATTCTTAAAGGGTTGACAGTGGATATGCAATGGAAGGCATTTAAACACTGCATGGATGAACTACAACAATTGTTCATCCCAGTTTGGCAAAAGACTAAATCAGGGAAGGTAGTGCATCCGTGGATAACAAGGAAAATATTGGATAGTATCAAAACAAAAGATGAAGCGTACAAATTAGCCAGAAAAAGCAGCCTACCAGAGGACTGGGAGAAATTCAGAGTCCAGCAGAGGAGGACAAAGGGCTTAATTAGGAATGGGAAAATAGATTATGAAAGAAAACTGGCAGGTAACATAAAAACAGACTTGCAAAAGTTTTTATAGATATGTGAAGAGAAAGATATTAGTTAAAACAAATGTAGGTCCCTTGCAGTCAGAAACAGGTGAATTGATCATGGGGAACAAGGACATGGCAGCAATTGAATAACTACTTTGGTTCCGTCTTCATTAAGGAAGACATAAATAATCTGCTGGAAATAGCAGGGGACCGCGGGTGAGATGGAGGAACTGAGTGAAATGCAGGTTAGCTGGGAAGTGGTTTTAGGTAAATTGAATGGATTAAAGGCCGATAAATCCCCAGGGCCAGATAGGCTGCATCCCAGAGTACTTAAGCAAGTAGCCCCAGAAATAGTGGATGCATTAGTGATAATTTTTCAAAACTCTTTAGATTCTGGAGTAGTTCCTGAGGATTGGATGGTAGCTAATGTAACCCCACTTTTTAAAAAGGGAGGGAGAGCGAAAACGGGGAATTGCAGACCGGTTAGTCTAACATCGGTAGTGGGGAAACTGCTAGAGTCAGTTATTAAAGATGGGATAGCAGCACATTTGGAAAGTGGTGAAATCATAGGACAAAGTCAGCATGGATTTACGAAAGGTAAATCATGTCTGACGAATCTTATAGAATTTTTCAAGGATGTAACTAGCAGAGTGGATAAGGGAGAACCGGTGGATGTGTTATATCTGGACTTTCAGAAGGCTTTCGACAAGGTCCCACATAAGAGATTAGTATACAAACTTAAAGCACACGGTATTGGAGTTCAGTATTGATGTGGATAGAGAACTGGCTGGCAAACAGGAAGCAAAGAATAGCAGTATACGGGTCCTTTTCAGATTCGCAGGCAGTGACTAGTGGGGTACCGCAAGGCTCAGTGCTGGGACCCCAGCTATTTACAATAAATATTAATAATTCCACGAGGGAATTGAATGCAACATCTCCAAGTTTGCAGATGACACAAAGCTGGGGGGCAGTGTTAGCAGTGAGGAGGATGCTAGGAGGCTGCAAGGTGACTTGGATAGGCTGGGTGAGTGGGCAAATGCTTGGCAGATGCAGTATAATGTGGATAAATGTGAGTTTATCCACTTTGGTGGCAAAAACAGGAAAGTAGACTATTATCTAAATGGTGGCCGATTAGGAAAAGGGGAGATGCAACGAGACCTGGGTGTCATGGTACACCAGTCATTGAAAGTAGGCATGCAGGTGCAGCAGGCAGTGAAGAAAGCGAATGGTATGTTAGCATTCATAGCAAAATGATTTGAGTATAGGAGCAGGGAGATTCTACTGCAGTTGTACAGGGTCTTGGTGAGACCACACCTGGAATATTGCATACAGTTTTGCTCTCCAAATCTGAGGAAAGATATTCTTTCCTTAGAGGGAGTACAGAGAAGGTTCACCAGACTGATTCCTGGGATGTCAGGACTTTCATAGGAAGAAAGACTGGATAGACTCGGTTTGTACTGGCTAGAATTTAGAAGATTGAGGGGGGATCTTATAGAAACTTACAAAATTCTTAAGGGGTTGGACAGGCTAGATGCAGGAAGATTGTTCCAGATGTTGGGGAAGTCCAGGACAAGGCGTCACAGTTTAAGGATAATGGGGAAAGCCTTTAGGACCGAGAAGAGAAAAACATTTTTCACACAGAGAGTGGTGAATCTCTGGAACTCTCTACCACATAAGGTAGTTGAGGCCAGTTCATTGGCTATATTTAAGAGGGAGTTAGATGTGGTCCTTGTGGCTAAAGGGATCAGGGGGTATGGAGAGAAGGCAGGTACAGGATACTGAGTTGGATGATCAGCCATGATCATATTGAATGGCGGTGCATGCTCGAAGGGCCGAATGGCCTACTCCTGCACCTAGTTTCTATGTTTCTATCTTTCTAGTCTGTCCAACCCCTTAACAATTTTGTAAGTTTCTAAAATATCCCCCCTCAATCTTCTAAATTCTAGCGAGTATAAGCCGAGTCTATCCAGTCTTTCTTCATATGAAAGAAAACTGTCAGGGAACATAAAAACTGACTGCAAAAGTTTTTATAGATATGTGAAGAGAAAAAGATTAGTTCAAACAAATGTAGGTCCCTTGCAGTCAGAAACAGGCGAATTGATCATGGGGAACAAGGACATGGCAAACCAATTGAATAACTACTTTGGTTCTGTCTTCACTAAGGAAGACATAAATAATCTGTCCGAAATTGCAGGGGACTGGGGGTTAAATGAGATTGAGGAACTGAGTGAAATCCAGGTTAGCCGGGAAGTGGTGTTAGGTAAATTGAATGGATTAAAGGCCGATAAATCCCCAGGGCCAGGTAGGCTGCATCCCAGAGTACTTAAGGAAGTAGCCCCAGAAATAGTGGATGTATTAGTGATAATTTTTCAAAACTCTTTAGATTCTGGAGTAGTTCCTGAGGATTGGAGGGTAGCTAATGTAAACCCACTTTTTAAAAAGGGAGGGAGAGAGAAAACTGGGAATTACAGACCAGTTAGTCTAACATCGGTAGTGGGGAAAATGCTAGAGTCGGTTATTAAAGATGGAATAGCAGCACATTTGGAAAGTGGAGAAATCATTGGACAAAGTCAGCATGGATTTATGAACGGTAAATCATGTTTGACGAATCTTATAATTCGAGGATGTAACTAGCAGAGTGGATAAGGGAGAATCAGTGGATGTGTTATATCTGGACTTTCATAAGGCTTTCAACAAGGTCCCACATAAGAGATTAGTATGCAAACTTAAAGCACATGGTTTTTTTTTTTTCTTTGGTTTTTTTTTTTTTTTTTTTTTTAGTATGTTTTAAAGTGTGTGTTTAATGTTTCTTTGTGTGTCTTGTGTGGGGGTTGGTGTGTGGGGGTGAGGGGGAAACCGCTTTGGTCGCCTCCTCCATGGAGAGGCAACTTTTTCCAGGTCGCCTCCCCCGTGGCCTAACATCAAGGATCGGCGCGGCCTTTCTCGGAAACGCGCCCGGGGCTTCAGCGGCGGGCGCAGCGTGGACTCTCGGCGTGGAGCGGGTGAGCCCTCGCTGGGGCTCGCTGGAGGGGAGCGCTCTGTTTCGCTGGCCCGGGTCAGCCGGCAGCCTGAAGTCGCAGCCTGAAGCCGCGGTCTGCAGAGCTCCAGCTGGTGCGGCGTCTACAGCCCGGGATCCCTCGTGGGGGACCCGGGGGAAGAAGAAGCCATCACTGCCGGCCCGCGGCCAACTTCTACCGCGGGGCCGGCATGGACTTACCATCACCCCTGGAGGGGAGCTTCGACCGCCGGCCCTGCGGTCTACGGTGCTTCTGGCTGCGGCGGAGGCTTTAAATCTCGACCGCCGGCCTGCGGCCTACAACAATCTAAAGCTGCGGTCTCCGGTGAGGAAGAGCCGATCCTGGACTGACTCTGGACTCTGGTCCTGTCCACGGGGGGGGAAATGGAGGAGGACTGGCCAAATGTTGTGCCTTCCACCACAGTGATGAATGCTGTGGTGGATGTTTGTGTTACATTTTGTGTGTTCTTTATTATTGTATCGCTGCTGACAACCCAAAACCCACAGAGAGTGGAGAATCTCTGGAACTCTCTACCACATAAGGTAGTTGAGGCCAGTTAATTGGCTATATTTAAGAGGGAGTTAGATGTGGTCCTTGTGGCTAAAGGGATCAGGGGGTATGGAGAGAAGGCAGGTACAGGATACTGAGTTGGATGATCAGCCATGATCATATTGAATGGCGGTGCAGGCTCGAAGGGCCGAATGGCCTACTCCTGCACCTATTTTCTATGTTTCTATGTTTCTATCTTTCTATCTTTCGTTTGTGGAAGGGTTCTTCTGGACCAACACCTTTGACCACATGTCCATCGGGCAGTGGTCAGCATGGAATGTCCTGCAGGCACTGCAGGGAAAGGACTCGATGGATCCGGTGGAGTGGTTCCCAGAGCAGACTGTCCAGCTTGTCTGGCAAAATGCCTCATCGCCAGAACTCACCAACAAGCACGAAGACCTGGCTTGGCTGACGGTGAGGGAAGCCCTCCCAGTCAGATCCTTCCTGCACCGTCGGAACCTCACTCCCAGCGCACGCTGCCCTCGGGACGGCTGCTATGGAGAGGAGACGGTAGTGTGGATTTGCAAAGAGAGTCTGGAGAAGTATGCAAGGGTCCCTGGCACGCTTTATCCCGAACAGCTCCATCACAGAGGACTGTGATTTACGGACTGTTCCCAGGGACACATTCAAAGACTGACATCGAGTGCTGCTGGATGGTCATCAACTCGGTGAAAGACTGCCCAAGTGTTGTTCACCATCCAGCAGAGTGAGATGTCCATAAGGGAATGTTACCGACTGGTCCGCTGCATACTGTAGAAGTACGTGCTGAGGGATGCACTGAAGCTCGGTGCAGCCAACGTCAAGGCTCGGTGGGGGAGGACCACAGTCTAGGGTCCTTCCGCTGCTGGACAAGGGGGGCACGGTGTGGTGGAGACGCCCCTCAAAATAAGGTCCCACACCAGCGGGCCACATGCGTGGCAAGGGAGGGGGACAGATTCGTGAAATTTGAGCAATGTGTATAGCCTCCGAAAATGTCGGATGAATTTTTTGCACGGTTCATCTATTGTATATATTTATTACCTGAATAAAGTCTATTTTGAAATTGTAGCCCCCTGCTGTACTCACTCTATACTCATGACTGCGTAGACGGTCGTAGTGCGAACTCCATCATCAAGTTCGCTGACGACACTACTGTTGTGGGACGTATCACTGATGGGGACGAGTCAGAGTATAGAAGAGAGATCGACCGACTGACCGAATGATGCCAGCACAATAACCTGGCCCTCAACACCAGCAAAACCAAGGAAGTGATTGTGGACTTTGGAAGTGGTAGGATGGGGACCCACAGTCCCGTTTATATCAACAGGTCGATGGTGGAGAGGGTCAAGAGCTTCAAATTCCTGGGCGTGCATATTTCTGAAGAGCTCTCCTGCTCCGAGAACACTGATGCAATTATAAAGAAAGCACATCAGCGCCTCTACTTCCTGAGAAGATTACGGAGAGTTGGTATGTCAAGGAGGACTCTCTCTGACATCTACAGGTGCACAGTAGAGAGCATGCTGACCGGTTGCATCGTGGCTTGGTTCGGCAACTTGAGCGCCCAGGAGCGGAAAAGACTACAAAAAGTAGTAAACATTGCTCAGCCCATCATTGGCTCTGACCTCCCTACCATCGAGGAGATCTATCAAAGTCGTTGCCTCAAAAACGCTGGCAGCATCATCACAGTCCATCCTGGCCACACACTCATCTCCCCGCTACCTTCAGGTAGAAGGTACAGGAGCCCGAAGACTGCAATGTCCAGGTTCAGGAACAGCCTCTTCCCCACAGCCATCAGGCTATTAAACTCAAATGAAACAAAACTGAACATTAATAGACCATTATCTGTTTATTTACACTTTATCTGTTTATTTATTCATGTGTGTATATATTTATATAATGGCATATGGACACACTGATCTGTTCTGTATTCATGCTGACTATATTATTTTGTGCTGAAGCAAAGTAAGAATTTCATTGTCCTGCCTGGGACACATGACAATAAACTCTCTTGAATCTTGAATTTAGAGTATACAAGTGCAGACCCGTTGGGTCTGTTCCCCCAACGTATGGTTGCGGGAGAGGGGGGGGTGGGCTGGGGAGGGTGGCATGCGGTGTCATACACACTAACTACCCCCCCGCACAAATGCTAACTACCCGCCTTGATATTATATTAATATTATTAATTTTCTCCTTTTACCCCATAACCGCCCTATCCTCTGATGCATAGCCCCCAACTCGCAGGCGCGTTTAGAGAGGGAGGGGAGGGGGGGTAGTGAGTGAGGGCAGAGCGAGAATGGGGAGAGACAGAGACAGAAGGGCAAGAGACAGAGGGTGGGGGGGGGGGGTAAAGGGGAGGAGGGAGAGGGATGGTGGGTGAGGGGGGGAGGGTGGGGGAGGAGGGGAGCAAGAGATGGGAGGAGAGGGGGGAAGGGGGAGAAGGGGTGGGAAGGGAGGGGGAGAGGTTGGGGGAAGGGAGGGGGGAGGTGGAGGGAAGGGGGTAGGGGAGGGGTGGAGGGGAGGGTGTGGAGGGGGGAAAGGGGTTTAGGGGAAAGAGTGTGGGGAGGGCAGGGGGTTTAGGAGAGGAAGGGGGGAGAGAGAGTGGGAGGGGCGAGAGAGAGGGAGGGGAGGAAGGATAACTTTGTTTGTTATCGTATATGATAAATGAGGGGAATGATAATATCAGGCATTTTGGGTGCTTGACAAAATGGAGGATTTCTACTTCTGTAAAACCTGCTTGTCATCTTTTGCAAAAGCTGTAAAGACCATGAGGATCATGGCTCCAGAGAGTCTGTGGCTTGGGAAGGGGCTGAATAGAGGTTGATGTCCAGATGGATTTTAATTGTTAATATGTATGAGATTTTACAGAAGGAGCTAGGTCCTGTTGCAAATGCATGCTTGGGATAGGTTGGGGAAATGATGGGTTACAATAGTGTTCCAGAGCCTTCCTGACGCTAATTATGATTGGTCCAGGAGAGGGGCCTTACCCAAGATGTTTACTTTACCTGGGAGAATGTTTTTTTACCTAACAGAATTGTTCCCCCTAAGTGCTTTTTGTTGAAATTATGTTATGTGATATTTTATGATTGGCTTAGGGAACTGTCATTCAATTTATTTTGCAACCCTTATCGATAATTGGCTTGTAGGAGTTGCCCCCCCCCCCCCACCCCTGTAGGGGTTTTGCGTTTCCCTTTACTGCACTTCGGGCCCAACTGCCCGAGTTATTCTCTCCCTTGTCGGAGGGTCAAACGGCCACCACTCCACTCGAGCGGTTTCCAAGAGAGAGAATACAACAAAAGGGATTCCCCTAGGTTCTAGACCTCGGAATTATGGTGGGATATGATTTTTAAAAAAAGGTTGAATTGACCAGAGTGTGCTGATGAGAGAAAACAGAAACCAAGATGGACTCAAAGCAAGTCTAAAATTTACAGGCTTTATTAAACAATGAGAAATCGAATTTCACCAACACTACATAATACGTGGCTAAACTTATGCTTTAAACTTAGACTATAGACGGAAAACTATCGGGCACGTCGTAAAACTTACTTTACACAATTTTACCCCCCCTTGACCTCTTTCCCCTTCTCAACCACTATCCTATTTCGGGAATTGCACCAGGTCACCGGGATACTCACAGCTAGGTCGATGCAGGCCCACGAGCTGTCCAGCAGAGCAGAAAGAGAGCGAGTTCTGGCTTGACTCCTGTTTTTATACCTGAGCTTCCTTTGAAATCCCCAGGTGGTCCTCTGGATAAAAGGGTTCTTTTGACGATTCCCAGTTTCGATCTGGCATGAACAATAGGCTTCCGATGATAAGGGGTTTGCTGATGTCATGATCCCTCAGCCTGATCGTTATCCCATCGCCTGGATGGGCTCCTATTGTCTCGATGGATGGGTCATCCAAGATGGTGATTGTGCTTGTGCTGGCCTGTTTACCACCGTCTGCTGAGGCTTGGTTCCTTCCTTTGTGTATCCAAGATAATCTCGTTATCTCCGTCTCAGCCTTTCCTGCCCATACCATTCGCATAGTTGTGTGATGCCCAAGTCCACAGGCCAGACAGGTTTGAAACTTGAAACTGATTCTTTCTTTGTGGATTGGGGTTTTTTCCGTTGCAGCCAGCAAATCTGTCTTTTTAAAATATCCATGTCCTTATCCGAGTTCTTCCATTATTTTGGAGGATTTGCCCCAATAACTTACATGCCCCTACGATACGTCCAGGCTTGCACGGACCGTATCGATTGACAAAGTTAGTGGGCAATCCTCCAGCCTCAAGAGCTGTAAACACTCCTGGTGAGTAGGTGAAATTATGTACCCCGAAAGCCCCCTTAATCGCTAAACTAGGCCCTCGAAGCACATTAACTTACACTATACACCTTTTACTTTACATCAATCCCACAAACCATACAGTACCCTCACGACCATTCCCTGAAAATGCAGGGATTACAACATATGTACAAAAACTATTACACTAGAGTACAGACATTTTACAGTGATGGGGTGTCGTTACGGTGACGTCGGGCGGCTCGATTTACCAGCTGTTGTAATTTGGCCATCCCCCTCCGCCTTTTAAATTTGCAATTAATGCATAGCAAATACAGCACAATTATCATCTGGCAGATGATCAGAACATGGGACACGATGCGGACCCATGCTGGAACTATGATCCAGGACTCCAGGTCCCACCAACTTGGAGACTTGATCTCTTCGATCTCCCTGGCGATATCCAGAGTCTTTTGTTCCAGGGAGAAGAAGTGTTTGTGCGACAACTCGACCGCCACCATCAACTCTTTTATTTTTTCATTCACTGGGGGAATATCATACCCAAAATGGGCAACATAGTTAAATAAGTCAGTTACATTTTCTCGTACCGAGAGGTGAACCGAAGAAGGTTCCGGGATGGGTAATATTCGCTGCTGTGCCACATGGACTTCTGGCCTGGGTTTAAAGCAGAAGCTGCTGTGCGGTATTGGGCACCACAGCTGTGATCCGTGCTGATACCGCTGGGCACTTGTGATGACACAGTACGTCCCACTGCCTATATACGCCACCTGTGGAGGGACATGGTCTGCCGCCATCGCATCCATGGTGCAGTTTATAGGCTGTGCCCCAACAGCCCTGAACCCACACTGAGGCCTAGCCTCAGCGCCCATGTGCTGGGGACACAGGATTACCTGTGCTCCCCTGCTCCGACAACCCAAAAGGTCAATGCCTGTCACAGCTTGCTCCCTCACTATGACATAGGGCGGGACCTTCCCGTAGCGAATATGCACCCCCCCACGAACAACTCCCACGTTCTCCACTCGGTACAGAGGAGTTGGTCGTGCCGAGGTTCCCATCACCGGGATTCTTACGACCACTCCCATTATGGTGTGATTGGATTTTCCGCAATCCACTGGTACCGGGTAGGCCTCGGAGGCCACACAAAGCTGACAAGGACTCAAAGTGCTGTTATAAGGGTGTAGCGCTGCTAGGTGCTGGTTGCTTATCCAGGAGGGGACCCGACCTTGCCTCAGGTCTTCCCAGGTTGCTCCTCCCCTCCCCCAACAACCACGCACCATACAGCCCACACACCTCATTCTGTGCAGCCTGATCGGACGCATTCCGGTCCTCTTTAATCAAAGCGTTTATCGTTTTTGCATGTGTCTCCAATTGTGCTATGATTTCTTTTAGATGTAGAGTCATTGCCGATTATTTTAGATATAGAGTCATTGCCGATCCTACCACTGCATTTTCCTCCCCCAGAATCTTTCGTAACTGGCCCTTCAACTGATTGATCTGCAGGGCCAGTTCTACGTTGTCCATGATATTAATAATAGACGTCCCCGTGTTAAATGCTGTAAACCCGTCGTTAACCACCCCTCGTCTTTGCCTACCGGACCCCAAAGTGAAATCCCCTCCCCCGCGGTACATCTCTTCTATGTCTATGTCCCCAAAATCCAGGTTGTGGAATTTCTGGAACATGTCTTTTAGCAGGGCCTGATATAATAATTCCGTCTCGCGGGGGCACCATGCGGGTAACCGCACTTCAGTCAAATCTGATGGACTCCTCCATGACCCCGCGATGCGCCACGCACACCCGGAGGCACATCGTTGCCATCTTCCATACGGCGGGGCTACTTATCTGGAAAACAAAGCAAAACACCTCCTTGCCTCCACAGACCTATCCGCCTAAAATGGCATTTGGGGTTTTGATTTTGTCTGTTACGGTCTACTTTTCCGCAGCGCATCCCTTCGATCCCGTACTGTCTGTCCCTGTACTCCCCTGTAGCTATACAAAACCCTATATCTAATTACGCTAACTACATCTACTTACACACAAACCAATGCTATATACAACGCCACCCGTCTCCGGGTGGCCAACTCATAACTGGTCCCCGTCACGCTGGGGCCATCCCTCTGTTGGGCCCTCCCGTGCAGGCCAGAACTCCTCCTGTCGAGGGGCCTGACTGCCCCTCACCTCCCTGTGCACTACGGGGTTTCGAGATACCCCTACGTTCCCTGTGGAGACTGGGCTCCCTCCAGCCGCACTCCGTAGTGCCCTGTTTCGGCCACTCTCCTTCCCGGCCCTCCTGTGGCCGGCCCCAGCCCTAGGTTTAATTAGGGATGGGGACCACCTTACTGGGGGTTTAGTGACCCTGTTACTCCTACGTCTGACCGGGGGTTCCCACACCAGAGGTGATACCTCCATCTCCTCTGCTTATGTTAGTTCTGCCTCTCTTAGGCAGTCTCTGGTACCTGCCTGCAGAGGGCTAGAGTCAGCTTCCTTCTCCGCTGCTTCCAGTCCTCGCCCTGGAACACAGCCGGCTACTTCAGGCTGACTACCTGTGGACTCGCCTGGCTCCCCTATGGTTTCTACATCAACCCGGGTCTGTTCTTGATCTTTACCCCCATACGGTCCCTCTATCTTCTCCTGCCTGCAAATGGCTGCTGAGGCAGCCTTTAAAATGGGGTCTTGTGCCTGGACCGTGGTCAGGTCCGGGGCCAAAACCACTCCCGCACTCTCCTTTTCCCGAGGCTGCTGCCTGACTGCAGCTACCTGTCCTTCCTCATGGGGATCCCATGCTTTCCCACTCCTGGCTCCTTCCCTGGCCAAGCAATCCGCCCTCTGATTTTCCTCGCCTCGTGGACTATAGGGCGCCCTACATATATAGAGTGGATGTACGGGGGTTGTCCGTGTGGACAATGCTACTGGAAGCACCAATGTCCAGCAGATAACTCCCGACCACATCCTGGACCTCCATCTTGACCCAGGGTCTCCCACATGGGCCACACTCTAACGGGCATAGGAATGTGGGCTGTTTCGCTGGCAGTCATAAAGGTGCTGGGGGCGCGGATACGGGTGCACCCTGGCCTGTTGCCATGGCTACCTGTCCGGACCCTCCCGCCTTGGACTGCAAATAGTTCAATAGATCTTTTATATCTATTGTTACCTCCGGGGCTGTGTCGGCTGTTCCCGGGGTCCTATCCCCCACTGCTCTACTTAGGTTTCTGCACTCGCTCTTGTAGTGCCCGGGCTTCCCACACCCGTAGCACACCAGCCTCATCTCGGAAGAGGTCTGGCTGCCTTCCTGTTTCCACTGCCCCCTTTTGGGGGGTGCCGGTACTATTTCGTGCACCTTGCCCTTAAAGGGCTTCTCCTCACTTCTCTCCCCATTGCGGTATGCAAGGGTGAGCTTCCTGATCACCTCCGCCTCGTTAAGGTTTGGGTCAGCTGGGTCGAACCAGTGCTCGGCCTTTGCCCTAACTCGCGGGAGGCAATTCGCCACCAGTGTCTTCAGCCAGTGAGCTGTTCTCTCATCTAAATTCTGCCTATCTAAAGGCATCCCACACGCTCCCTCATACACTGCCCACAGCCTGTCTGCAAACATGTCCGGGGACTCAGCTACCTGCTGCTTCGTCTCCCCCACCCTGGTGAAAGGACAACCCTGATTCAACCCCATGGCCTCCAGAACCGCTGTCTGTGCCGCTACCCATGTTTCAGGTCTTCCCCCTTCCCTGGAGGTCACCGCCTTGCATAGGTATGAATCTAGGGTCATCAGTAGCAGCTTTACTCGTTCTACCTCATCACAATCGTTTATGTCGGCTGCACCTCCATAAAATGCAATGACGGGTCTCCCGCCCTGGTTAACCTGGGAAAGTGAGCCACCATCCCCCTCAGCACATGTGCCCCATGAGGAATGATGATATCACTCTCTATGGGCCCCCTATCTGCCTGCCCTACCGGGTGACCATATTTCCTTTGCCGTACCGGGCACATCTGCCCTACTCGGGGCTGTTGCCCCTTTACCCCCGGCTTTCCCACCATGATCGGTAACCCCACCACCTCGTGGTGTGCTACACATGGCGTGGAGGCCGCTAACTGAGGGTGCTCTCCCGCCCCTCCTTGGGCCTGTCCCTCCCCGGACAACCCGAACCCCACCTGCCGACCCGGACCTATCCCCGGCGCCTCAGGAGGAGGTCTATTCCCCTTTGCCCCTGGGGAATCATCTGCTGAGGGAAGCCCTCTGCCCCCGGGGGACCCCCCTGGTCCTACCAGGTGAACCCGTCCCCTAGTGTTGGACAGAGTCTCCTCCAGCTGCGCTATCCTTGCCTGGCAAGGCCCGTGATCACTATCCACTAGCTCGCTACGGGCCACCCTGTATGCTGCTTGGATATCTTGGAACTTTCCCTCCAGCTCCCTGCACTTCTGTGTACTCTGAGCCAGGAGTTCCTGGGCGTTCCGTTCCCTCTCCTTTGCCTCTACCACCTGCATTGGAGGAATTCCTGGGCATTTCTGTGGGACTCACTCGCCTGCAAGATACACTGCCTGGCTTTACTGCATTCCTCAGATAGCCCTTCCCCTTCTCTAGCGCTTTCTTCAGCGCTGGCCCTAGCTTCTCTCAGTTGCTCTTCCAGTCTATCTACCTGTCTCTGCATTTTAGCTAGCTGCTGTGATAGGCACGCTAGCCAAACTGCCTTTTCCTGCCCTTTATTATACGCTTTGCTTTCCGTCCATTGAAGCAGCAGCTGCTGCAGGCTGCTGTGCTGTCAACAATGCTATCACCCATTGTTTGGTGAGATTGATCTTTTTAAATAGATAAGAGTAGATTCTCTCCTCCATCTTGCTACGTTCTCTCACCCCCTCTGGCAAATCACATATCCCAAACCACCGAGGTCCTGCCGCGGTCGCCATTCTGTAGGGGTTTTGCGTTTCCCTTTACTCCACTTCGGGCCCAACTGCCCGAGTTATTCTCTCCCTTGTCGGAGGGTCAAACGGCCACCACTCCACTCGAGCGGTTTCCAAGAGAGAGAATACAACAAAAGGGATTCCCCTAGGTTCTAGACCTCGGAATTATGGTGGGATATGATAAAAAAGGTTGAATTGACCAGAGTGTGCTGATGAGAGAAAACAGAAACCAAGATGGACTCAAAGCAAGTCTAAAATTTACAGGCTTTATTAAACAATGAGAAATCGAAAATCACCAACACTACATAATACGTGGCTAAACTTATGCTTTAAACTAAGACTATGGACAGAAAACTATCGGGCACGTTGTAAAACGTACTTTACACAATTTTACCCCCCCTTGACCTCTTGCCCCTTCTCAACCACTATCCTATTTTGGGAATTTCACCAGGTCACCGGGATACTCACAGCTAGGTCGATGCAGGCCCACGAGCTGTCCAGCAGAGCAGAAAGAGAGCGAGTTCTGGCTTGACTCCTGTTTTTATACCTGAGCTTCCTTTGAAACCCCCAGGTGGTCCTCTGGATAAAAGGGTTCTTTTGATGATTCCCAGTTTCGATCTGGCATGAACAATAGGCTTCCGATGATAAGGGGTTTGCTGATGTCATGATCCCTCAGCCTGATCGTTATCCCATCGCCTGGATGGGCTCCTATTGTCTCGATGGATGGGTCATCCAAGATGGTGATTGTGCTTGTGCTGGCCTGTTTACCACCGTCTGCTGAGGCTTGGTTCCTTCCTTTGTGTATCCAAGATAATCTCGTTATCTCCGTCTCAGCCTTTCCTGCCCATACCATTCGCATAGTTGTGTGATGCCCAAGTCCACAGGCCAGACAGGTTTGAAACTTGAAACTGATTCTTTCTTTGTGGATTGGGGTTTTTTTCCGTTGCAGCCAGCAAATCTGTCTTTTAAAAATATCCATGTCCTTATCCAAGTTCTTCCATAATTTTGGAGGATTTGCCCCAATAACTTACACCCCCACCCAAGGATCTGTAAAGGTGGGGGGGGGGCACATTGGGGTGTGCCGATCTTCTGGGGTATGTGTTCTATTTGAGTGAGGCTGTTGGGCTCGAGTAAGTAGAGACAAGGATTGGATTAGGTATTGGATTAGTATTGGATTAGGTATTGTATTAGTATTGGTATTGTGTAATGAAAGAGGGTTGGATTTCCAGTGCTCGTATTCGGTGTTTGACTGAACCAGACTAAAGGGGGAAAGTTTAGGATCGGAATTACAGAAGCATCATGAACTTTGCTATTGATTTGACTGTGAGTCTGGACTAATGTCTCTCAGCAGCTTTGCCCATCAGATATTCTTTAACTTTTCTGCTTGTTCATTAATGTTTGCCTTTTAAACATAAATGGGTTTTTTTTCCTTTTGCAATTACTGGTGTTGTTTGCCATGTAACCTTACCTTTCATCACATTGTGTGTTTTATTTGTTCTTGGGTTGTGGGTGACACTGACATGGCCATGTGCCTTGCCCATCGTTCACAGACCTGAAGGCATAATGAGTCAACCACTAAGTTTGAAACTCAAGTCACAGGTATGCCAGATTACAGAGGAGTGGTTGCCATCCTTGAAAAACATAAATAATTTAACAGGTTTGAAATAATAATGCAGCAGCTTCCATCATGAATCTGTTGGCAGCCCGCATCAACCTGTTTGTTAATTTTCAGCATTACTATTGCAGTAACCAAACACAGCAGCAATATTTACAACCAAAGAATAGTCCCCTGTTACTTTGAGGTAATGCTCAACAAAATAAAGTAACATCGTTGAAGAAATAAACAAAGTTCATATTCTATGCCAACAAACTTCTCTCAGCCCTTCGAAGGTCTGAGTTCTGATGATGGTTACTTATGCCCCTGTCCCACTTAGGAAACCTGAACGGAAACCTCTGGTGACCTTGCGCCCCACCCAAGGTTTCCATGAGGGTCCCGGAGGTTCCCGGAGGTTTTGGTCACTCTCCCTAATGGTCGAAAGTGGTTTCCGCGTAGTCGAGGCTTCTTCTATGTTCCTGCGATTATTTCAACAAAATCAAAACCAGCCTCGACTAAAAATAGGTTGCCGTTTGGTCGAAGCCAGTGGAGTGGGGTTGCTATTTACTTACAGGCAGTCGAAGGCAATCTCCTTCGCTGACCGGCCATATTGATTGGCTCATTTGAGTTTTCAGCAAATATCCTACAGGATCTTTGGTTTTCAAGACCTGGATGATCCGCCGGAAGGTAAAATGCCCGCTAACTTTATTAAACTTCTTAAAACTGTCTCCATTCCTTCTCCGCCCCCCCCCCCCCCATTTCTCTCCCCCTTCTCTCCCCCTTCTCTCCCCCTTCTCTCCCCCTTCTCTTCCCCTTCTCTTCCCCTTCTCTTCCCCTTCTCTCCCCCCTCCCGTGCTCTCTAAAGGACTTACCATGCTCTGTGGCAGCCATTTACCTTCCTCTTCATCGCGCAGACAGCGCTCCTCCGCTGTCCCTGGCCCCCACTTTCGCGATGTGTTTGTGTGTGTGTGTGCGGTCGGTAGCAAAGAACCTGTAGGATCTTTGGTCAGTAGATGCAGCTCGCGCTTCAGTCGAGGCTTTCCAGGCAAGTGCCCAAAACCTCTGGCGACTCATGGAAACCTTGGGTGGGGCGCAAAGTCACCAGAGGTTTCCGCCCACTTTTCCTAAATGGGACGGGAGCATAACTCTATGTTTGGCAGAATTTATCTAATAATTAAAACAAATAAAAGCAATGTTTATTATTAAGCATTTATTTTATTTTGAATTTTCAACGTTTCATAAAATGAAGAGCATGGCAACTGAATACATCAAAAAACGAATAACATAAACATTCATTCCCTGTCCAAAAAAAATGCATATAGGTACATCATTGTAAACAGAAAACGTTGGAACTACTCAGCAGGTCAGGCAATATTTGTGGAGAGTGAAGCAAAGTTGACTTTTTTATTTATTGGGAAGAAGAGGAAGGAAGTTTCCAACGTGAGTTCAGAGAGTTAGGAAGAAGACTGAAAAGCAGGACTTCTAGGGTGGTTATCTCTGGATTGCTTCCACTACCTCGTGCTAATGAGGACAGGAACAGGGAGATAGTGGATCTGAATGTGTGGCTGAGGGGCTGGTGCAGGGAGCAAGCTTTTAGATTTATAGACCACTGTGATCTCTTCTGGGGTCAGGGTGACTTGTACTAAAGGGACGAGTTACACCTTAACTGGAGGGGGACTGACATTCTGGCAGGCAGGTTTGCTAAGGCTACACGTGTGGGTTTAAACTAAATCGTGGGGGGGAGGGATTGACAAATTGGACGTATAAAGATGGAGTTGAAGGTGAAGCGAGTAGAGGAAAAATTACAAAAGATTCTCAAATTAATGGGAAGGAAAGTTCGAGAAGGGATAAAAAAAATAAGGTCAGGGCCAATTGCAAGTGGTGCGAGGGGGAGGTGAATACGGAGGTCAAAGTGTTGTATATGAATGCACGCAATATAAGAAATAAAGTGGACGAGCTTGAGGCTCAGTTAGAAATTGGTAAGTATGATGTGGTGGGAATTACAGAGACATGGCTGCAAGGGTACCCGGACATGGTGCCGACAGACAAGAAGCCGAAGCAAAGAAGTCGAAGCCATAGAACGGAATGGACACGAGGCTGAAACGCCAATAAACCGAACGAGTCCAAAGCCGAAATGCCTACTAACTGAAAGGATGGGATGCCTAAATGCAAACTAACCGAAAGGCGGCGTTGCCTACAGGCCAAAGGAGCGACTACCGCTCAACAGAAAAATCCAATAACGGACTTGGCATTGCCGGGGAGGTGGGAATTGTCAGCGATTAGTTCAGACCCCCGCGTCCATCACATCACTGTGAAGGCATGAACATTGTCCCAAACCTCCGCTCCACCCGACCCGCAGCCCGCGAGGGTGGCTGTGGGAGAGTGGGGGCTGTCCCGAGCGATGCACACCTTCCGCCGCTTTCAACTTGGTGCTTGGGTTCAGATTGCCCAGTCACCTATGGCTTGTGGAGGAAAATGAACCCCACGCTCCCGTCTCCCCTCTTCTTTCTCTCCCCCCCTCTTCCCCTTCTCTCTCCCCTCTCCCCCCCCCTCTCTCTCCCCCTCTCTCTCCCCCTCTCTCTCCCCCTTCTCTCCCCACCTTCTCTCCCCACATTCTCTCCCCCCCTTCTCTCCCCCCTTCTCTCCCCCCTTCTCTACCCCCCTCTCCCCCCCCGATCTCCTTCCCCCCTCTCCCTCTCCCTCTCTCTCTCCCTTCTTTCTCTCCCCTTCTCTCCCCCTTCTCTACATATTAGTAGGTGGTGACCATAATATGGTCAGGTTTAATCTACAATTGGAGAGAGAGAAGGGTAGATTGGAGGTGTCAGTGTTACAGTTGAATAAAGGGGACTATGGGGCCATGAGGGAGGAGCTGGCTAAAGTTAACTGGAAAGAAACCATAGCAGGGGTGATAGTGGAACAACAATGGCAGGTATTTCTAGGAATAATACAGAAGGTGCAGGATTAGTTCATTCCTAGGAGGAAGAAAGATTCCAAGGGGAGTAAGGATTGACCGTGGCTGCCAAGGGACGTCAGGGACAGTATAAAAATAAAAGAGAAGAAGTACAACATAGCAAAGATGAGCGGGAAGCAAGAGCATTGGGTAATGTTTAAAGAGCAACAGAAGATGGAGGATGGATATAAAGGAGGATGGTAAAAGCTTCGTTGGGTATGTGAAGAGGAAAAAATTAGTTTAGACAAAAGTTGGACCCGTGAAGACTGAAAAAGGTGAATTTATTATGGGGAACAAGGAAATGGCAGATGAGTTGAACAGGTACTTTGGATCCGTCTTCACTAAGGAGGACACAAACAATCTTCCTGATATAGTAGTGGCCAGAGGATCTAGGGTGACGGAGGAACTGAAGGAAATCCACATTAGGCAGAAAATGGTGTTGGCTAGACTGATGGGACTGAAGGCTGATAAATCCCCAAGGGCTGATGGTCTGCATCCCAGGGTACTTAAGGATGTGGCTCTAGAAATGGTGGATGCATTGGTGATAACTTTCCAATGTGCTATAGACTCAGGATCAGTTCCTGTGGAGTGAGGGTAGCTAATGTTATCCCACTTTTTAAGAAAGGCGGGAGAGAGAAAACAGGGAATTATAGACCAGTTAGCGTGACATTGGTGGTGGGGAAGATGCTGGAGACAATTATAAAAGATGAAATAGCCACACATTTGGATAGCAGTAACAGGATCGGTCCGAGTCAGCATGAATTTATGAAGGGGAAATCATGCTTGACTAATCTTCTGGAATTCTTTCAGGATGTAACTAGGAAAATGGACCAGGAAGAGCCAGTGGATGTAGGGTATCAGAAAGCATTTGAAAAGGTCCCACATAGGAGATTAGTGGGCAAAATTAGGGCACATGGTATTGGAGGTAGAGTGTTGACATGGATAGAAAATTGGTTGGCAGACAGGAAACAATGAGTAGGGAATAACGGGTCCCTTTCAGAATGGCAGGTAGTTGGGTACTAGTGGGGTACCGCAAGGCTCGGTGCTGAGACCACAGCTATTTACAATATGTATCAATGATTTCGATGAAGGGATTCAAAGTAACATTAGCAAATTTGCAGATGACACAAAGCTGGGTGGCAGTGTGTACTGTGAGGAGGATGCTATGACAATGCAGGGTGACTTGGACAGGTTGGGGGAGTGGGCAGATGCATGGCAGATGAAGTTTAGTGTGGTTAAATGTGAGGTTATCCACTTTGGTAGCAAAAACAGGAAGGCAGATTACTATCTAAATGGCATCAAGTTGGGAAAAGGGGAAGTACAACTGGATCTGGGGGGTCCTTGTTCATCAGTCTATGAAAGTAAGCATGCAGTTACAGCAGGCAGTGAAGAAAGCGAATGGCATGTTGGCCTTTATAACAAGAGGAGTCGAGTATAGGAGCAAAGAGGTCCTTCTGCAGTTGTACAGGGCCTTAGTGAGACCACACCTGAAGTATTGTGTGCAGTTTTGATCCCCTAATTTGAGGAAGGACATTCTTGCTATTGAGGGAGTGCAGCGTAGGTTTGCAAGGTTAATCCTGGGATGGCGGGACTGTCATATGCTGAGAGAATGGAGGTGCTGGGCTTGTACACTCTGGAGTTTAGAAGGATGAGAGGGTATCTTATTGAAACATATAAGATTGTTAAGGGTTTGGAAACGTTAGAGGCAGGAAACATGTTCTCGATGTTGGGGGAGTCCAGAACCAGGGGCCACAGTTTAAGAATAAGGGGTAAGCCATTTAGAACGGAGATGAGGAAACACTTTTTTTCACAGAGAGTGGTGAGTCTGTGGATTTCTCTGCCTCAGAGGGCAGTGGAGGCCAGTTCTCTGGATACTTTCAAGAGAGAGCTAGAAAGGGCTCTTAAAGATAGCAGAGTCATGGGGTATGGGGAGAAGGCAGGAATGGGGTACTGATTGGGGATGATCATCCATGTTGACATTAAATGGCGGTGCTGGCTCAAAGGGCCGAATGGCCTACTCCTGCACCTATTGCCTATTGTCTATTGAAGTGGAAAAATTTCAAAATTAGGAATGTTGTAAGCTGCAGAGAAATGGAAGGGGTTGGGAAAATAATAAAAAATGATGAGATAAATGTATGGGGCTAAATGCTCACAGGTTCCTTGGACTTGATGTCCTGCATTGTAGAGTATAAGAGGAAGAGATGGGAGGTGCATTAGTTGTGATCAACTTAAATTTGTTTGATTTTGGAAAGGTCTCAAAGGATTGGAAATAAAAAAGGCATCTGTACTTTTCATAAAGGAGGGAGGCAGAAAGGAGATATCTAATCAGTCAGCCTAATAGTAAAATACTGTACTGAAATCAATGATGCAGGATGGAATAGCAGGATAATTAGAAAAGCAGACAATTTAGCTGAGTCAACATCGTTTAAGAAAGATAACTCATGTTTGACACATTTTCCAGAGTTTTGAAGATGTAATCCACAGTGGATAAAAATGAACTAGTAGATTTTGTGTATTAGGTTTTTAGAAGACATTTGATAAGGTGTCACATATATGATACATTTGCATGGATAGGGAGTGACTATCTGACAGAATACAAAGAGTTAGGACAAAGGTGTCATTCTTGGATTGCCAGTCAGTACCTAGTAAATGGCCACGTGGATTAGTGGTAAGACCTCAACCAGTTCCAACATATCTTCATAATTTGGATGAGGGGATCGACTGTACTTTGGGCAAACAGAATGTTGACCTTATTTAAAAGGGATATGGGGTTTAGAAGTTTGAAAGTTTTATTGCAACTGTATAGGGTATTGATGAGATTGCACAGTATTTAGTCTGTATTTTTAAGGAATTATAAATTTGCATTGGAGATGTGGAACGATAGATCACCAGGTTGATCCCTAGGATAACAGATGATGTAGGAAATTATGTAAGGATTATAAAGAAGATGAGTAATTTGTAATCTGTTGAATCCAAGATTTTACATACTGGGAAAGCATGATGGTAGAAGAGGCCAATATAGGGAATTTAAGGATGGTACTGAGGCAATAAATAGATTTATCGTGGTATTTAGACTTCACAACGGTTGCAAAGACATTGATCACTGATGAATTATTGCAAAAATGTAGAATCCACACGTAGCCATTGTGTCATGAGAATATAAAAATGTTGTAGGTGCTATGAATCTCTGAAACACTTTGGGTTGCCTTAGATGTTTCCCATTGAGACTTTTAAGGGCTTGAATAAACCGATTTATTTGCGAAACTCACCACTGTTCGAGATGTTTATTTTTTGCCTGTTCCTATCTGAGGCATAATTAAGAGGGTAACTGTGCCCCAAGTGAAAGACAAAGTCAGGATACAGGTTAAACATAATATTTCCTCCAACAATGTGATTGAGGTGTGATGGCAGGTTAAGTCATTTAGATCTACACTCACTAGAAATAAATGAATGTTAACACTAATGAGATACTGAGAAGGATTAACAGAATGGATGCTGAGAGGATATTTTCTCTAGAAAGTGCATCTAAAATTTGAGGGGATAATTTTGGATTAAGTGGTTGCTCATTTCAACCTAAGAGGATAAGGAGTTGCTTCTCTCAGACAATTGTAATTCTTTACATTTTTAACCCCAGAAAGCTGTGGAGGAAGAGGCAGTGAATGTATTCAAGACATGGTCTGACAAGCCATTTGAACTACAAGAGAGTCAAGAGTGTGGGGAGAGAGCAGGGAAGTCGTGTAAGCAAAATACAGCTAATGCTGGAAAGGTGCAACAAAAACTGCTTATCAGGAATACCAAATACCAGGAAGCAACCACAGGGTTAGAAACACTCAATAAGTCAGGCAGCAACTCTGCAAAGTTAATGCCACAGAAGGTAGGCACAAAATGAAGGAATTGGCAACATTTCGGTTTGAGAACCTTCTTCAGTCTGAAGAAGGGTCTCGACCCAAAACATCGCCAATTCCTTCTCTCCATAGGTGCTGCCTCACCCGCTGAGTTTCACCAGCGTTTGGTGTCTACCTTTGATTTTACCAGCATCTGCAGTTCTTTCTTAAATATTATGCTACAGTACATCAGAATGTAACAAATCTCTGATTGTACTTGGAGTCCTACCATTTGTTAACATTGTAACAGGCAGCACAAGTTTTAAAGTGAGTTTTTAAAGTGAAAAGTGATTTTTTAATGTTTAAAATGTGAATAACGTAAAATATAACATCAATCTGAACAAAACCTAATACAGCTAACCACAGGACAATGGTGAGTAAGTTGGGTAAAAAATTGTAGCACTATCATGTATTGTTTTGGCTTAGTTTCAGGATCAGACTCACAGACATAGTAACAAACAAGATGAGAGTGTTTGTAATATATATACTTGACCAAGTGGGAAACGATGGGCACCGTTCCCCCACCGCAACATTCCACCACTCACCCAAAGCCCGGAACTGTGTAGGTGCGGTTCCTTAACTTCTTATCCCAGCACTCCCACACCCTCCTCTTCACCCTCCCTCTTCTTTCCCCTCTCCTCATCCCCTCCACACTCCCTCCCTCACCTCTCCCTCCCTCTCCATTCACTTACCATCCATCTGTCCCTCCCTCCATAACCCCTCTCCCCTTCCTAACCCCTCATCTTCCTCTCCCTTCTCCTCCACAGCTCACCTCCCCCTATCCCATTCCTCCACTAAAGGCAATGTTTAAATAACATTAAACAACAATCCTCGTCCTCTCCTCCTCCCCATTCCCCACTTCCTCCCTCTCCTTACAACAATGTTTCACATCTCTCATTGCGCTGGGAATCCTGTCATTTGTTAACATTGTAACGGGCAGGGCAAGTGGAATTGGATTTTTATATAGTGAAAAGTGAATTATTTAAAGTTTAAAATGTGAATAACATGTAAATGAGATTCGGGATCCCATTGTGATGTCATACGCTGAAAACGGGCAGTGCAATGGAAGTGAATTTTGTCAAAGTGGTTTTTGTAAAGTTTAAAATGTGAATAACTTGTAAAATATACCATCAATCTGAATGAAACTGGCTAATGCACACCACAGGACAATGGTGAGTAAGATGGGCCAAAAATTGTAGGGCTGTCATGTACTGTTTTGGCATAATTTTGCGATCACACTCACAGATCACACACATACTCACAGACATACTCACAGACACAAAAACAAGATGAGGCTTTTATTAATATATTAGACCAAGTGGGACCTGTTGGGTCCTGTTCCCCCAATGCAACTGGTTCCGCCAACACAATATTCCACCACTCAACAATAGCCCCAACTGCGCGGGGGTGGCTCATTTCCCCTCATTCACCAGCAGTCCTTCCCCCTCCTCTTCACCCTCCCTCTTCTTTCCCCTCTCCTCATCCCCTCCCCCACTCCCTCATCTCATCCCCTCCTTCAGTCACTCCCACCCTCACTTGAAAATCCCTCCCTACTCCCTTCCTTTCCCTCTATCTCCCTGCTCCCCCACTCCTCACCTTCCCCTATCCCACTCCCCCACCAAACATAATGTTTAAATAACATTAAACAACAATCCTCACCCTCTCCTCCTCCCCTCCCCACCCTCCCTCTCCTCACAACAATGTAACAAATCTCTAATTGCGCTTGGAGTCCTGTCATTTTTTAACATTGTAACGGGCAGAGCAAGTTTTAAAGTGAAAAGTTTGATTTTTTAAAGTGAAAAGTGATTTTTTTAAAAACATTTTAAAATGTGAATAACTTATAAATATAACATCAATCTGAATGAAACTTGCACGTCTAACCACAAGACAATGGCGAGTAAGTGGGTCAAAAATTGTAGCACTGTCGTGTACCGTTTTGGCATAGTTACAGGATCAGACTTACAGACATAATAACAAACAAGACAAGAGCTTTCTAATATATATACTAGACCAAGTGGGAAAGATTGGACCCCGTTCCCCCAACACAATATTCCACCACTCACCCATAGCCCTGAACTGCGTAGGTGCGGTTCATTCTCTTCTTTCCCCAGCAATCCCACCCCTTCCTCTTCACCCTCCCTCTTCTTTCCCCTCCCCTCATCTCCCCCCCCACTCCCTCTCTCACCTCTCCCTCGCTCTCCTTTCCCTTACCCTCCGTCCTTCCCTCCCTCCATAACCCCCTCCCCTCATCTCCCTCTCCCTTCTCCCCCACACCTCACATCCCCCTATCCCACTGTTCCACTAAATATCATGTTTAAATAACATACAACAACAATCCTCATCCTATTCCTCCCCATTCCCCATCCCTCCCTCTCCTTACAACAATGTAACAAATCTCTCATTGCACTGGGAGTCCTGTAATTTGTTAACATCGTAACGGGCAGGGCAAGTGGAATTGAGTTTGGTGGGCCAAAATTGGTAGGGCTATCGTGTACTGTTTTGGCATAATTTCAGCATACACTCATAGACATACTCACAGACACACAAACAAGATGAGAGTTTTAGTAATATACTAGACCAAGTGGGACCAATTGGGTTCTGTTCCCCCAAGGCAATACTCCATCACTCCCCCAACGCAAACCGTTCCCCAACACAATATTCCACCATTCACCAATAGCCCCCAACTGCACAGGTGTGGCTTATTTCCCTTCATCCCCCAGCACTTCCTCCCCACTCACACCCTCCCTCCCTCACCTCTCCCTCCTTCTCCTTTCCCTTACTTTCAATCACCCCCTCCCTCCATAACCCCTCTCCCCTCTCTACCTCCTTCTGTCCCAGTATCTCCCTGCTCCCCAACTCCTCACCTTCCCCCTTTCCCACTCCCCCTCATCACAATGTTTAAATAACATCAAACAACAATCCTCAACCTCTCCTTCTCCCCTCCCCCACTCCCTCCCTCTCCTTACAACAATGTAACAAATCTCTCATTGCACTGGGAGTCCTGTATTTTGTTAACATCGTAACTTCCGGGTCAAGTTTTAAAGTGAAAAGTTTTTATTTTAAGTAAAAAGTGACTTTTTTAAAGTTTAAAACTTGTAAAATATAACATAATCTGAATGGAACACTGCTGTGTTTTTGAAAACTGAGTTTTTATATGTAAATGACACCCCATTCTGATGTAATTGTGGGGTGGAACACTTCTGATGGGCAGTTTATGTAAATGAGATCCCATTGTGACATCTTACGCTGCTAACGGCCAGTGCAGATGTTAGAGATTTTAGTCAGTGTTTTTTTTAAAGTTTAAAATATGAATAATTTGTAAAATATACCATTAATCTGAACAAAACTTGATACAACACACCACAGGACAATGGTGACCAAGGTGGGCCAAACATTGTAGCACTATCATGTACCATTTTGGTGTAAATTCAGGATCTCATACGCAGACACACACACAAACAAACAAACAACTCACCTGGTCCCCCAACGCAACCCGTTCCCCCAATGCAATATTCCACCATTCACCCATTGCCCCCAACTGTGCAGGCGTGGCTCATTTTCTCTCATCCCCAGCACTCCCTCCCCCTCCTCTTCACACTCCCTCTTCTTTTCCCTCTCCTCCCCAGCTCCACTCCCTCCTTCACCACTCTTTCCCTCTTCCCTTACCCTCAGTCACTCCCTCCCTCCATAACACTTCTCCCCTCACTTCCCCCTCCTCTCCCTCTATCTCCCAGTTCCTTCACTCCTCACCTACCCCCATCCCACACCCCCACTGAACACAATGTTTAAATAACATTGAACACCAATCCTCACCCTCTCCTCCTCCCCTCCCCCATTCCCTCCCTCTCCTTACAACAATGTAACAAATCTCTCATTGCACTGGGAGTCCTGTCATTTGTTAACATTGTAACGGGCAGGACATGTTTTAAAGTGAAACGTTTGATTATTTAAAGTGAAAAGTGTTTTTTTTAATGTTGAAAATGTGAATAACTTGTATAATCTAACATCAATCTGAACAACGCTTGATACAGCACACCACAATAGTGAGATAGGTGGGCCAAAAATTGTACTACTATCATGTACCATTGTGCGGTAATTTCATGATCAGACTCACAAAGTAGTTTGAAGACTTGTTCATTTGCATCAATGCTTATTACATGTTACCGTCTACACTTTCTGACTATTGCTGCTATTCCCTATCACAATATTACTTGCTTCCACTCTCATTTTTTGGGTTACAGGTGGCGAATGTGGCCACTGTGGGAACCTCAGATTCTTTCATACAAGAAGTTGCTGATAGAACAGGTGTGCCAGCATTTTGTGAATTGGTGCACTTCTCTCTGTCACTTCCATGTGCTCCAAATGGATGGATTTAAGGTTCCCGGTATCATTCAAATGACTTCTCCACTTAGTGTAGTCATGGGCCAGATGTTTTCAGGAATCAGTGGGGATGTTGCATTTCTTCAAGGAGATTTTGAAAACATCTTGTTCAATCTTGCTCTTGTCTACCTGGGCAGGCAAAGCTTGGAATATTACAATTGCTTTTGTAGCCTGGCATCCAAAGCTGCAGTCTACCCTACATAACTAACTGAGTGTACAAGAGCCTTAATGTAGTGATGTTGACCTGGAGGAGGACACTAATACTCCATCCCGAAGGATTCCTAATCATTCCAGTACATTTGGAGCAATTTGAAGAGTTGGCATGAGTGTTGTCTTGAGATGCCGGCTGGAGGTAATCCTGTGTCAGAAGCGTATAAAAGCCAGGTATCTTTTGCTGTTCATTAGCCTTGAGGCTCTCACTAGATCTAACGTCTGGAATTTAAAATACACCATTCTTCAATCAACCAGGCATATTAAAGGCAGAGGGGTCAAGGAAAGAGAGTTCACATCGTAGCTCTGTTTCCACTCATCTTTCCACCACCACGCGCAAGAAGCACAAGTAGCGCAAGACAGACACCATTGTATGCAGATGCCAAGAACTGTGTTCAGCTCTGGCTGAACAACTTCTAATCTTGTGTGTGGACTCGATAAGAAGAAGATTAAAGGCAGAGATGAATTTCATCATTTACGTCTGCTTTTGCTGAGAAGTGGTTCTAATATATGTGGCCAAATGTGCATGCAATTAGTAACCTGTTTGAAAAACCAAGACAGTCACTGCAATTTTTCTTTGTTCATCGCTTCTTATGTTCCTGAAATATTATAGCTCCTGTAATGTGCAAATGATATGTTTATAACTGATAAAATGTTAGCTAAGTAATTTCTGTACTCCTGAAACCAAATGCCTATAAGTACCTTGAATAATGTAATTGTGAAATCTCAGCATCATGACTGAGGTATTCATGAGCGATCCTTGACTTGTGCTCACACCTAAACCTGTGTCTATTATCAATGGCACGTCAATGTTTATTTTATATAGAAAATGGAAATCTTGACCCCCACTTCTCCCCGGGCACTATCATGAATCAGCTCTTCGATCAAGGCATTGTTGTCTGTAATGTAGTCATAATATAGTTCAATCAATTAAGATTGTACTTTGATCCATTTCAAGAACAAAGCATCCACACAGAATAATTTAATATAAAGTTGATTCATTACGTACAACTAGATTTTCCAAATACCTTTCCTGGCATTGACAAAATATTTTGTCAAACTGCCTAATGCTTGACATTTATGTTCATCCAGTTTCATTTCTGGATGACCAAGTTATACTGACAGACAAGACATTGGTCTGTTTAAAGTAGGAAGATGTTGCTTTGATACATCATCTATTGGCAATTAGAGTTATAACTTTACATAACATGCATTGTTTATACATAATGCAAGATTGTTTAGATGTCTATTTCCCCACCCATTGAGGTGTAATTCAAAACTGGTCCATGTAGTTTGGCAGTTTCCTGTTCTCAGGGTAGTGTTGGATTTGGTTTAAATCTCAAACCACTGAAGAAAATTGTTTAATGTACCAAACTGCTTTGTTATGTGGGAATGATATTTAGGAGCACTATGTTACATAAAAAATATCAACAATTAAATAAGTTTCTATTGAGGTGTCTGGGGTACAGAAAAGACAATGCCATATAACCTACAAGTAAACATTTAATCAGTTAAAATAATTACTGCTTATTGTACAATGATTCACTCAGATTACTCATGTTAGGTCATTAAAGATATTTATCGATAATAACCAAGGACATTTAAAATTTTTTTTTTAATTATATAGCACAAGTATTCATCATCATCATCGGCAGTCACTTGAAACGAGTATGACTGTCCTCTCCATAGGGTCGTCTAATTATGTGTCTGCAGATGTCTGTAGAGGCTGATCCGCGATCCTCACACCTTGGTGCAACGTGGACAGTGGACACTGGCAGTGGTTGGTAGTCATTGAGCCGCCTTCTCTCTCTCCTTACGGTGCTGTTGCTTCGTCTCTGCGACACGGCGTAGTTCCATTTCGTGAAGTGCAGATCCTTCCTGCACGGATTTCCTCCAGGAGAGACTGTCCGGTGCAATGTGCTCCCAGATGCTTGATGTGATGTGGAATTTCTTCAGACTATTTTTGATGTTGTCCTTGAAGCGTTTCTTTGGCCCACCGGGGGCTCGCCGACCTTCCTTCAATTGAGAGTACAGGATTTGTTTAGGGAGATGTGTGTTGGACATGCGGATGACATGGCCAATCCATCGATGTTGGTGCTGCATTATTGTGGCGGTGATGCTGGTCATGTTGGCTTCCTCCAAAACGCTGATGTTGGTGCGTTTGTACGCAAACGCAGCAAACTATTAAAATATATGGACAATTGCATTTGGGGAATGGGGAGATATGGATCACATGCAGGCAGATGAGATTAGTTTATCTTGATATCATGTTCAGCACAGACATTGTGGGCTGAAGGGCCTAGTCCTGTGCTGTATTCTTCTATGTTCTATGCTTATATCTAAGAATCAGATTTAGAAGGCTCTGAATGTATGATGTGAGGAGCAAAATAACTATGTGATAGTGGGGAGTCAGCAAGTCTGTCTAGCTGGAGTATCTATGCCTTCGAAGAGTTAGAATTTAAAATATATCATGAAACAAAGGCTCCGTGTGTCTGAATCTTGTCCAAAGAAGCTTTTAGAAATACTGATGTGCACATTGTATTTGTTTGGCTTAGTTCAACAGAACAAGTAAGGACTCGAAAGTTTAAAAGTTTTTCTTTCTTGATTTAAAATGTGCTCTTATTGTAATTATTTAAATTGTTTTAGACCGCTGGTATGAGTGCAATACAGGCAAAGAGGAAAGAGCTGATGTACTTTTTGCTCGGGAGATCAGAGATCAAAGGTAAATCTGCAAATTTTGTTGAGTAGGGTTTTGCTGTAAAAGTCAGACCATTCAGCCACATAATCAGACTGGATCTCGGTTAAGAAGATGGTGCCAAAAGAAGTTGAGAGGTAGATTGTTCAGGCAGGAGCTACATTGAGTTGGGGCTGCAGTCAGGGAAGTGAACCAGTCATCCACTGGAAGTTTCTTAGAGTCATAGAGAAGTCATGGTGTCATACAACATAGAAACAGGCACTTTGGCCCATCTTGCCCATACCGACCAACATGTCCCGTCTACACAAGCCCACCTGCCTGCGTTTGGCCCTTATCCCTCTAAACATGTCCTATATACAGGGCCGGATTTACGTATAAGCTGGATAAGCTTCAGCTTAGGGCATCGAGATCTAGGGGGGCCTCGCAGAGCCGGATTTACCACTAGGCTTCGTAGGCTGAAGCCTAGGGCCTCGAAATCTAGGGGGCCTCCGGCCAAGTCAGGACACCTGCCGTTCAACTCTGGGCGGGCCCCCCTCTCTCTATCTTTCTCTCTCCGTCTCACCCCGCTATCCGTGTCTGGGCTGCCAGGTCTCCGCTCTCCGCTCGCTCCTCATCCGCCGGCACGGCAGGCCGCCTTGCACATGCGCATTGCTACGGCCAGCACGTCCTCCCCCTGCACATGCGCACAACCACGGCCCGCACATAATCGGATGCCCTGTGCATGCGCACTGCCACGGCAACTGGTCGGCGCTGGGCACTTTCTCCCTCTCTTTGAATTGTGGGAGATTTGGTCGCCATTGCTGTCCGGTCGCTGCCTCGCCGCAACCGCTGAAAACGAACGCAGAATCACTCTCTGACCATGGATCAGGAGTAGCTCCCTGGAGTAACTCTTGCTTCTGGTTTCCTGGTCCTCCAAAAATATTCTAAATGGAATTTAAACTGGAGGTGGTAGAGGGCTGAACAATAACAGCCTATTGCATTTTATCTGTTTATTTATTGTGTATATATATGGTCTATGGTATATAGACACACTGAACTTTTATCTCCTGTTCTGTATTATGTTTACATATTCTGTTGTGCTGCAGCAAGCAAGAATTTCATTGTCCTATCTGGGACACATGACAATAAAACTCTCTTGACTCTTGACTTGGACTTAAGCAAAAAAGGGTTCTTGGGGAAAAAAGAGGTACCTTAAATTTAGTTGCGTCTGGTTGGGTAACTATGGTTGGGAACTCCATGGAGCAGCCAGCAACTCAGGATAAAAGAAATTGGGTGACGTTTCGGGTAGAGACCCTTCTTTAGACTCCCTCTGGTTTTAGTGTCTTTAGTTTAATTTAAAGCTACAGTGTGGAAACAGGCCCTTCAGCCCACCGAGTCCACGCCGACCACTGATCACCCGTGCACTAGTTCTTTCCCACACATTAGCGGAGTAAGTCAAGAGCCAAGAGTGTTTTATTCACTCACGTCCCAGTTAACTAAAGATAGACACAAAAAGCTGGAGTAACTCAACAGGTCAGACAGAATCTGTGGACAAAAGGAAAATATTACGTTTTGGGTTGGGTCTGAAATAGGTTCCTGCACACCTTTGGAATGTGGAAGGAAACAAGAGCACCCGGAGAAAACCCATGCAATCAAAGGGAAAAGGAGCAAACTCCATACAGACAGCACCCATATTCAGGATCAATTCCGGGTCTCTGACACTTTTAGGCAGCAGCTTTATGGCCAGAGTCTTGAACTTAATTAAAACGACAAGTGTAGCATTTCCTGCGGTTGCAAGGGAAGTGCCAGGAGAGTGGTGGTTTTGGTGGGAAGCAGGGGCGGAAAACCTGGGGGGGGCAGAGGGGACACATCCCCTCCATGTTTTGAGAGGTGGGGAACATCCCCCCCAAGTTTTTGTAATCTGGATTTTAAAATCGGGTGATCGAGGGCGCCGATTGGAGGAGGGAGACATGGATCCGCAGCTAGGATCGATCCCGGCCGGGTCCCCGCCGCTGTCCTGTCCCCTCCCTAGTACCCCCCCCCCCCAGGGGTGGCCAGAGAGGTCGGCAGCAAAGATGCTCCGCTATAGGATCTTTGGTCGGGTATCAGATGGGCCAGTAGAGAGAAACAGCGCTAAACCCAGCTAACTCTGCCTGTCCCGACAGGTGAGCATACAGCCTTCCTGGACTTGCGGGAAATATGGCCAGCGTGGTGAAGCAGCGCTGGTATCCCGTCAGTCCAGACAGGGCTGTAGTTAACCCGGTGAGACAGGCAGAGATAGCTGGGTTTAGCGCTGGATTGAGCCTCCGAAGCCTCGTGTGTGTGTGTGTGTGTGTGCGCACGCGCGCGCGGTTGCCAAAAAATTGTGTCCCCCGTCCCCTCCATGTTTTGATAGCGAGTTCCGCTCATGGTGGGAAGGGACGAATTGACCAGGGAGTTACGGAGGGTGCGGTCTCTGCGGAAAGCCGACAGGGGAGGAGATGGGAACATGTGGCTAGTGGTGGGATCCCATTGGTAGACAAAAAAGCTGGAGAAAATCAGCAGATAAGGCAGCATCTGTGGAGCGAAGGAATAGACGACGTTTCAGGTCGAGACCCTTCTTCGGAGACAGTAGGCTGTGGGAGAGCTGGGAATGGGAGGGGAAGGAGGGAAAAAGCAAGGACTACCTGAAATTAGAGAAGCCAATGTGCATACCGCTGGGGTGTAAACTACCCAGGTAAACATGAGGTGCTGCCCCTCCAATATGCGGTCGGCCTCACTCCGGCCATGGAGGAGGCCCAGGACAGAAAGGTCGGATTCGGAATGGGAGGGGGAGTTGAAGTGTTGAGCCACCGGGAGATCAGGTTGGTTATTGCGAACTGAGTGGAGGTGTTGTGCGAAGCGATCGCCAAGCCTGCGCTTGGTCTCACCGAGGTTGATCATACTTTGAATAATCCAGCCACATTTGTGTTTGGAAGTGGAAAGAAATAAAAGAAATTTCATTCATTGCAATGTGTAAAAGGAGATGAGATACTGTATTATAATTTTGCTGCATGTCATTGTGGTATATATCATTTCTTGATTGGTGAATATGTTTAGTTTGTGGCTTAATTTGAAGCAGAAATAATATGTGAATGCTTCATTGAGCATAATTCCGACTGGTAACTACGCACTTCGTCCGAGCACATTATCGAAAGCCGTCTTAAATGACCACCTATCCTGTCATTTGGCAACTTAAAAAGCTGTCAAGGTTGCCCGGCTGACAACAGAGAAAAAAAATTAAGTGAGAGCCTTGCAAGGTGTATAATATTTTTGACACTGTCATAGGCCATTCTTACATATGCTGTCACAACGCTCTGTAGTCTCTAAACAACCCTTCCGTCATTTTCCTTGCCCTCCATTTCAGAATAATAGTGTTTTAAGCCAATAACTCGACACTAGCACTGGCAATAATAAATAAATAAATAAATAAAGCACAGCTTTCCAGACCCTTATCTCACTGGCCACGATCGGCTGCAAATCGGTGTCAATCTGGTGGACCATCTTCCTTTAGTCGTGGGGGTGGGGGATTGGGGGGGTGGGCTCACAAGTGGAACAGCTTAGGGTCTCTCTTCATCTAAATCCGGCCCAGCCTATATACCGGATCATCGGTGGTCTGATTACAGAAATGTTTGTGACGCGTAAATTATGTTGCATAAATGACACCCAAGTGGGACAGGCCCTTGACTTGCAGCAGCAGCACAATAGGTTTGTGAACAGTTCCCAATAGATAACATCATAAACAAACAAAAAACAGTTCAACAAATAAAAAACCCATTGTTGTGCAAAAAGGACAACAAAGTCTGAAGAAGGGGTTTAGCCCGAAACGTTGCCTATTTCCTTCGCTCCATAGATGCTGCTGCACCCGCTGAGTTTCTCCAGCATTTTTGTCTAACTTCGATTTTCCAGCATCTGCAGTTCCTTCTTGAACACAACAAAGCCAAAAGTTGCTAGTGCAGACCAGGAGTTTGTAGTTCAGAATTTACTTGGAGTTCGTAGTGTTAAATAACCTGATAGTTGTTGGGAAGAAGCTGTTCCTGAACCTGGATGTTGCAGTTTTCACACTCTGAAACTTCCTTACCGATGGCAGGAGTAGTGTGGGTCCTTGACGATGCAGCCTGCCTTTTTGAGACAGCGCATTTGCTCATGTCACCGTTATCTCTCTTCCCCTTTATTTCATATCTGTGATTATCAAGTCCTCAAACTTTTCTTTAATGGAACAGCAACTTCCTATACACACGTCCAAACTCCTTAGATCTCTCCACAGACTTGCTTTCTCCAAAGAAAACAGTCTTTATCATCAATCTCTATAATTGTGGTCCTCAGGAATGATTCTCCTAAATCATTTCTGACCTCTCTCTGCTACCTTCAAATCCTTCTTATAATAATGAGACCAGAACTGAATACAATACCCTAATTGAAGATGGATCAGTATTTAACACAATTTTGTTTTGCATGACCACACTTTTTATAACCCTGTGCCTCTATTAATAAAGCCCCGAATTGTGTATGTCTTATTAATCACTTTCTACACCTGCCACCTTCAATGCATTGTGCACCCATATCCCCAGATCCCTCTGCTCCTACATCTTTTTTAGAATTATATCCTTTATTCCATTTAGTCTGTCCATATTCTTCCTTCCAAAATGAGTCACCTTACATTTCTTTGTGTTAAACCTCAATGGGTATGCATTTGCCTGTTCCACCCACCAGTTTAAATCCAGTTCCTACTACCACTATCCTCATTGCACATCACAATACTGCCAGGTATTGGGTCATATGCAGATTGACACATTGTGGCTTGCTGCCCTACATTTAGGCATTGAGAAATCACTGGTGTCATAACAAAGCTTGTGATTCTAGGAGAAGGTTGGATGAAGCACAAGAATATTACAGAGAAAAGTAGGTTAGATAGAGACATTATTGCAGGTGGAATAATTAGTTATAAATGGATGGAAATGTATTTGAAAATGAGGGCATAGGTCAACAAACAGAATAATAATAATTAGATTGCTTATTGACTACTAAGGCAGCAGAACAGGGAGGAAAGGAGCAGTCAGACAGACTATACAGTGCAGGATAATCTGAAAGGAACAGGAAGTTTAGTATGCATATTCCTTTGAGATTTAGCCAATTTGCTACCCATTCCTCACTGTCCTTCAATCTGTCGCTACGTTTTCTGGTCAGGCTTGTTTTAACACACTGAAAAGTAGTTATTTCACTGAAGGATTCAGTTCAGAGATACAGTGTGAAAAAAGGTCCTTCAGCACACTGAGCCCATGCTGACCCATTTGCTTGGCCATTAGTTCTATGTTATCTCATTCCCTACAAATTAAGTGCAATTTACAAATGACAATTAAACTACAAACCTGTGGTCATGAGTCTTCTTGCCTCACAGGCCTGATTTAAGAGAATTGGTTGTCCGAGGATCTGACATGGACAACACACACTGCCGCACGGGTGAGAAAGGCAAGGCAGCGCCTTTACCACCACAGGCAGCTGAGGAAATTCAGAGTCTCTCTGAGGATCCATCAATCCTTCTACTCTGGTGCTGTAGAAAGCATCCTGTCCGGAAACATCTCGATATGGTTTGGAAACAGCGCTGCACAGGACAGGACACCCCCCTGCAGGACCTTTGCACCGAGAGGTGTAGATCCAGAGCCATCAAGATTATGAAGGACCCCTACCACCCCAGCAATGGACTTTTCCAGCTGCTACAGTCAGGCAAACGCCTCCGCTGTCACGCTGCAAAAACAGAGAGGACGAGGCGGAGTTTACATCAGGAATGTAAACTCTGATATCACCAGGGACTAAAGGGCCTGTCCCACCAGCATGCGACTGCATGCAGCTAGCGTGACCTAACATGGTCGCTTGAGCCGTACGGCCTCGCAGGGCCGGTCCCACTTCGATCGCCGGAGCCGTATGGAGTTGTGCGGGGCTGGTCCCGACATCGCGCGGGGCTCCGAAAAACTGACACTCTCCAAAAATTTAGCGCAGCAACGGCCTGTTGGCCCGCAGCCGCATTGAGGTCGCACGCAGCGCCTCGACGCTGTACGCAGCATCTCAACGCCATACGCAGCGTCTTGACGCCGGACGCCTAGCGCGAGGCATTGCGCGATAATGTCACCGCCCGGCGTGCCGTTGCACGATGATGTAACCGCCCGACGCCGTGCGATGTCCAAATTCAGTCGGCCCGCCTCCTGCCCAGCTGATTGGTGAGTATGATGTCGGGACCAGCCCCGCACAACTCCAGACGACTCCGCATTTGGAAGTGGGACCGGCCCTGCGAGGCCGTACGCCTCAAGCCACCATGTTTGGTCGTGCTAGACTCATGCAATCGCATGCTGGTGGGACAGGCATGTTAATTTTTTACAGGCAAATTAATTTACTAATTTACAGTTGTCTTTTTTTTAATGTAAATACTCATTCTGTTCTGTTCTGTTGTTTTGCACAATCCTGCAGGCATTGCCACTTTCATTTCACTGTACATCTTGTATGTGCATGTATCAAATAAAGTTGACTTGACTTGACTTGACTTATGTTCCAAAGAGATTTAATGTTACTAAACATTCATCATGAAAACACCATTTATTTTTAACACAATGTAATTAGTGGCTTATTGCAATGTATAGAATGATAGATAGCCTTTCCTATAAAACAAAAAGTACTGCTCAGACAGTGAATCATTGTAGTGTGTAAGAAGGAACTGCAGATACTGGTTTAAACTGAAGATAGTCACAAAAAGCTGGAGTAACTCAGCGGACAGGCATCGTCTCTGGAGAGGGAAAGGGTGAAGTTTCGGGTCGAGACACTTCATCATAACTGGTTAGGGATAAGGGAAACGAGAGATATAGATGATGATATGGAGAGATAATGAACAGTCAAGTTCGCTGACGACACCACTATTGTGGGGCGTATCACTGATGGGGATGAGTCAGAATATAGAAGAGAGATCGACCAACTGTCCATATGGTGCCAGCTCAATAACCTGGCCCTCAACACCAGCAAAACCAAGGAACTGATTGTGGACTTTGGAAGGAGTAGGAGGGGGACCAATTTATATCAACGGGTCGATGGTTGAAAAGGTCAAGAACTTCAAATTCCTGGGCGTGCACATCTCTGAAGATCTTTCCTGGTCCGGGAACACTAACGCAATTATCAAAAAAGCTCATCAGCGCCTCTACTTCCTGAGAAGATTACGGAGAGTCGGATTGTCAAGGAAGACTCTCTCTAACTTCTACAGGTGCACAGTCGAGATCATACTGACCGGTTGCATCGTGGCTTGGTTCGGCAATTTGAGCGCCCCATGAGAGGAAAAGACTACAAAAAGTAGTAAACACTGCCCAGTCCATCATCGGCTCTGACCTTCCTTCCATCGAGGGGATTTATCGCAGTCGCTGCCTCAAAAAGGCTTGGCAGTATCATCAAAGACCCACACCATCCTGGCCACACACTCATATCCCTGCTACCTTCAGGTAGAAGGTACAGGAGCCTGAAGACTGCAACAACCAGGTTCAGGAATAGCTACTTCCCCACAGCCATCAGGCTATTAAACCTGGCTTGGACAAAACTCTGATTATTAATAACCACTTTCTGTTATTTGCACTTTACCAGTTTATTTATTCATGTGTGTATATATTTATATCATGGTATATGGACACATTTATCTGTTTTGTAGTAAATGCCTACTATTTTCTGTGTGCTTAAGCAATGCAAGAACATGACAATAAACTCACTTGAACTTGAACTTGAATGAAAGATATGCAAAAAAAGTAACAATGGTAAAGCAGGCATTGTAAGCTGTTTGTAGGTGAAAATGAGAAGCTAGTGCGACTTGGGTGGGGGAGGGATAGAGAGAGAGGGAATGCCGGGGCTACCTGAAGTGAGAGAAATCAATATTCATACCACTGGGCTGTAAGCTGCCCAAGCGAAATATGAGATGCTCGTCCTCCAATTTGCGTTTAGCCTCACTGACACTGGAGGAGACCTAGGATAGAAGGGACTGCGTAGGAATGGGAAGGAGAATTAAGGTGTCCAGCAACCGGGAGATCACGTAGATTCAGGCGGGCTGAGTGAAGGTGTTTCGCGAAACGATTGCCCAGTCTGCGTTTGTTCTAGACGATGTATAAGAGCCCACATCATAGCAAAAGGATTTGAGTATAGGAGCAGGGAGGTTCTACTGCAGTTGTACAGGGTCTTGGTGAGACCACAGCTGGAGTATTGCGTACAGTTTTGGTCTCCTAATCTGAGGAAAAACATTCTTGCCCTAGAGGGAGTACAGTGAAGGTTCACCAGACTGATTCCTGGGATGTCAAGACTTTCACATGATGAAAGACTGGATAGACTCGGCAGGTACTCGCTAGAATTTAGAAGATTGAGGGGGGATCTAATAGAAACTTACAAAATTCTTAAGGGTTTGAACAGGCTAGATGCAGGAAGATTGTTCCCGATGTTGGGGAAGTCCAGAACAAGGGGTCACAGTTTAAGGATAAGGGGGAAATCTTTTAGGACCGAGATGAGAAAAACATTTTTCACACGGAGAGTGGTGAATCTCTGGAATTCTCTGCCACAGAAGGTAGTTGAGGCCAGTTCATTGGCTATATTTAAGAGGGAGTTAGATGTGGCCCTTGTGGCTAAAGGTATCAGGGGGTATGGAGAGAAGGCAGGTACAGGATACTCAGTTGGATGATCAGTCATGATCATATTGAATGGCGGTGCAGGCTCGAAGGGCCGAATGGCCTACTCCTGCTCCTATTTTCTATGTTTCTATGTTTCTATGAACAACGGATACAGTAGATGAGGTTGGAGGAGGTGCAAGTGAACCTCTCCCTAACCTGAAAGAACTGTTGGGTCCCTGGACAGAGTCGAGGGAGGAGGTAGAGCACCAGGCGTTGCATCTTCTGCGGTTGCAGGGGATAGGGTGATTTGGGTGGGGATGAGTTAACCAGGGTGTTGCGGAGGGAATGGTCTTTGCAGAAGGTGGAAACAGGTGGAGGTACGAAAATGTAGCTAGTGGTGGGATCCCGTTGGACGTGGCAGAAATTTCAAAAGATTTTGTGTTGTATGCGATGGCTGATGGGTGGTAGGTAAGGACTAGGGGGACTCTGCCTCCGTTGCGACTAGAGGGAGCAGTGGGGTAGTGAGGAGACACGAGTGCGAGTCTCATCTATGATGGGAGTGCGAAACCCTTGTTCCCTAAAGAATTAGGACATCTCGGATGTCCTAGTTTGGAGCACCTCATCTTGGGCGCAGATGCAGCATAGATGGAGGAATTGGGAGTTGGGGATAGAGTCTTTACAGGAAGCAGGGTGGGAAGAAGTGTAGTTGAGATAGTTGTGGGAGTCAGTGGGATTGTAATAGATTGTAATAGTCATTAGTCTATTTCCTGTGATGGAGACTGTGAGGTCAAGAAAGGAGAGGGAGATGGTTCAGGTAAATTTGAGTGTAACCATATAACCATATAACAATTACAGCACGGAAACAGGCCATCTCGACCCATCTAGTCCGTGCCGAACACGTATTCTCCCCTAGTCCCATATACCTGCGCTCAGACCAAAACCCTCCATTTCTTTCCCATCCATATAACTATCCAATTTATTTTTAAATGATAAAAACGAACCTGCCTCCACCACCTTCACTGGAAGCTCATTCCACACAGCCCCCACTCTCTGAGTAAAGAAGTTCCCCCTCATGTTACCCCTAAACTTCTGTCCCTTAATTCTCAAGTCATGTCCCCTTGTTTGAATCTTCCCTACTCTCAGTGGGAAAAGCTTATCCACGTCAACTCTGTCTATCCCTCTCATCATTTTAAAGACCTCTATCAAGTCCCCCCTTAACCTTCTGCGCTCCAAAGAATAAAGCCCTAACTTGTTCAACCTTTCTCTGCTACCTAGTTGCTGAAACCCAGGCAACATTCTCGTAAATCTCCTCTGTACTCTCTCTATTTTGTTTACATCCTTCCTATAATTAGGCGACCAAAATTGTACACCATACTCCAGAATTGGCCTCACCAATGCCTTGTACAATTTTAACATTACATCCCAACTTCTATACTCAATGCTCTGATTTATAAAGGCCAGCACACCAAAAGCTTTCTTTACCACCCTATCTACATGAGATTCCACTTTCAGGGAACTGTGCACAGTTATTCCCAGATCCCTCTGTTCACCTGCATTCTTCAATTCCCTACCATTTACCATGTACGTCCTATTTTGATTTGTCCTGCCAAGATGTAGCACCTCACACTTATCAGCATTAAACTCCATCTGCCATCTTTCAGCCCACTCTTCCAACCGGCATAAATCTCTCTGTAGACTTTGAAAATCTACTTCATTATCCACAACCCCACCTATCTTAGTATCATCTGCATACTTACTAATCCAATTTACCACACCATCATCCAGATCATTGATGTACATGACAAACAACAGTGGACCCAACACAGATCCCTGAGGCACCCCACTAGTTACTGGCCTCCAAACTGACAAACAACCATCCACCATTACTCTCTGGCATCTCCCATTCAGCCACCGTTGAATCCATCTTGCTACTCCACCATTAATACCCAACAATTGAACCTTCTTAACCAACCTTCCGTGAGGAACCTTGTCAAAGGCCTTACTGAAGTCCATATATACAACATCCACTGCTTTACCCTCATCAATTTCCTGAGTAACCTCTTCAAAAAATTCAAGAAGATTAGTCAAACATGACCTTCCAGGCACAAATCCATGTTGACTGTTCCTAATCAGACCCTGTTTATCCAGATGCTTATATATATTATCTCTAAGCATCCTTTCTAAGTATCCTACACGGGCGGTGTAGGATGATAATTGGTGGTGAAGTTGATGATGTCCATGAGTTCTGCATGGGTGCAGGAGGTAGCACAGGTGCAGCCATCAATGCCATGGAGATAGAGTTTGGGGATAGGGCCAGTGTACGCCTGGAACAGGGATTGTTCAACATACCCTACAAAGAGGCAGGCATAGCTGGGGCCCATGTGGGTGCCCATAGCTACGCCTTGCACTTGGAGGAAGTGGGAACATTCAAAGGATGAGCACCAGAAACGGAGGGCTTCAAGGCTTTCCTGGTGGGGGATGGAGGTGTAGAGTGACTGAACATTTAGTAAGGATGGACTTTGGGGGCTCGGAAAGTGGATATCATTAAAGAGATGAAAGGATTGTGAGGTTTCTTGGACATGGGTCGGGAGAGATTGGACCGGGGGGATAGGATGGAGTCAAGGTATGTGGAAATCATTTCATTGGGACAGGAGCAGGCAGAAACAATGGGTCTGCTAGGGCAGTTGTGTTTGTGGATTATGGGGAGAAGGCAAAACCGGGCTGTGTGGGGCTGGGAAATGATAAGGTTGGAGGCTGTGGAAGGCAGAGAGCAAGAAGTGATGAAATCAGTAATGGTGTTTGAGATTAAGGCCTGGTGTTCATCTGTGGGGTCATGGTCCAAGGATAAGTAGGAGGAGGTGTCTGAGAGTTGTTACCAGGCTGAAGCCAAGCGGAGGTCAGCACGTAAGATGGCACCTCACTTGTCGGCGGGTATGATTATAATGTCAGGGTTGCTGCAGAGTGTACGGAGGGCTGTACGTTCAGAGGGGTGAGGTTAGAGTAGGTAAGGGGAGTGGAAAAGTTGAGACGGTTGATGTCACGCCAGCAGTTAGAAATAAAGTGGTCTAGAGAGGATAGAAGGCCGTTCTGGGGAGTCCAAGAAGGGGTGGACTGGTGGAGATGGGAGAAAGGGTCATCACTGGGTGGTGAGGACTCACTTCCCATAGAAAAATGCACAGAAGTGGAGGCGACGGAAGAAGAGCTCTACGTCGTGGCGGACACGAAACCCGGTGAGGTGGGGGCGGCGGCGAACAAAGATGAGGACAGACCGTTCTGTATGAGAAAGGGGGAGGTCAGAGGGGATGGTGAAGACATGACAAGGGTGGGAGTTGGGGTCAGAGGAGGTCCAGGGAGTGGACAGAGGCCGAGATGAGGTCTGGTGAGGGGATGGTGGGTGTTCAGAGAGGAGGGGGGTATGAGGACAATTGTATGGGTGGGATGTGGTCAGGGTAACCTGGTTAAAAGAGGGGGAAGGGGGAGACCCATCACTACTGAGGTTCCCTGTAGGAGGAGGAGAGCAGTAGGTCCCAGCAGAATCAGACCACACACTGTCGCAGTCTGCATCGTGGAGGCTGTGGGCCTAGTGCTGAGCCTGGAACTCGGGTGAAACGATGGCTCCATTCTGCCAGTGTGCGGTGGAGAGGCGAGGGCCAGCGGAGTCACAGGTGGAGGTTCGTGTGGGGTGGGGTGGTGGCAGCAGCATTGGTGGCCCCGGGGAGACAGTGAAGGTCGGCTTCGGCATCAGTGGTGGCCTGGGGGAGGTGGTGAGAGTCGACGACAACAGCGGTGGTCCCAGGGAGGCGGTGAGAGTCGGCGGCCACCGCAGTTTCGATGGTCTGGGCCTGGGTTTGACAGGGAAGGCGGTGAAGGTCGTAGAGGCGGTGGAAGTTGGAGCTGCTCCACCTGGTGGCAAACTCAGCCTCGCAGTATTCGGGCAGGTGGCGCGGTCCAGCGGTGGAGCCCTGTGCCTGTGGGCGGTCAAGTCGATGAGTATCAGTGGGGGGACCAGTCTGGAGGCGGGCAAGCTTGTGATCCTTGGTAGAGTCCAGGTAGGCAAGGAAGTGTTTGTTCAGGGAGTGGATCTGGCGTAGAATGAAATAAAGTTGGGGTCATTGCAGGTCTGGGTGAGTGAGGCCCGGAGCTGCGGGAGAGCCAGAGCGAGGGCTCGCTGGTGTTGGCGCTTCGTAGTCAGTGTAGAACCATACTGCCGGTACCTGTAATCCAGGTTCGGTCCGAACTGGGATGTCTGGAACCAGAGTTGGAATCCACTAGGTAGAAGATGGAGGCGCAGGCATGCACCGAGAAAACACACATGGCTGTGGTAACGAGTCTGGGTGAAAACATAGTCGTAGGGTCGGAGAGCAGGGGGAATCACAGAAGGGGAGCAGCGAGAGAGGATGTTGCAGAACTCTCGTCGGAGAGAGGAGGAGAACCTTTTCAAAGCAGACATACCTTAAGGAGATTTTGCAGTAGGGCAGTCAAAATGTGTAAGAAGGAACTGCAGATGCTGTTTAAACCAAAGATAGACACAAAAGGCTGGTGTAAGTCAGCGGGAGAGGCTGCATCTCTGGAGAGAAGGAATGGGTGACATTTCGAGTCAAGACCCTTCTTCAGACTGGTTAGGGATAAGGGAAACGAGAGATATAAATGGTGATGTGGAGAGATAAAGAACAATGAATGAAAGATATGCACAAAACTAACGATGATAAAGCAAACAGGCCATTGTAAACTGTTTATAGGGTGAGAAGCTAGTGCGACTTGGGTGGGGGAGGGATAGAGAGAGAGGGAATGCAGGGGCTACCTGAAGTGAGAGCATCTCATATTTCGCTTGGCTGTAAGCTGTCCAAGTGAAATATGAAATGCTGTTTCTCCAATTTGCATTTAGCCTCACTCTGACATTGGAGGAGACCAAGGATGTAAGATATCTTTAGCTTTTCCTGGGGTGTTATACCAAACCAAGTTTTTATTTCTCATGAGTTGCAACTTACAGTATGCATTTATATGTCCCCACCAGAATGGCCGAGAAGCTGCTGGAATTGGGGCTCAACACCCCCCTGTGTGCCTGGGTCCTGGACTTTCTCACCGCCAGGCCCCAGGTAGTCAAGATGGGGGGAAATACATCAAAGTCCCTCACCCTGAGCACAGGATCCCCCCAGTGTTGCGTCCTCTGCCCCCTACTGTACTCCCTGTACACACATGACTGTGTGGCTAGGTTCAGATCCAATTCTATAATGAAGTTTGCTGATGACACTGTGGTGGTGGGCCTGATCTCAGATAACGATGAGAAGGTCTACCGGGAGGAGGTGGCTGATCTGGCACTCTGGTGTCAGGACAACAGCCTCCTCTTGAATATCAAAAAAACTAAGGAGCTGATCGTGGACTTTACGAGGGCACATCATCCGAGGACGTACACACCATTGAAGATAAATGGGGATACTGTGGATAAGGTGAGCTGTTTTAAATACCTGGGAGTCCACATCTCTGAGGATTTGACATGGACATCACATGCTGCAGCACTCGTGAGTAAGGCAAGGCAGCGCCTTTACCACCTCAGGCAATTGAGGAAATTCAGAGTGTCTCTGAGGATCCTCCAGTGCTTCTACTCAGCAGCTGTGGAAAGCATCTTGTCCAGAAATATCACGATTTGGTTTGGGAACTGCTCTACCCAGGACAAGAAGGCTCTGCAGAGAGTAGTGCGTTTGGCCGAACACACTATGGGAACTACACTCGCCCCCCTGCAGGAACTATACATCAGAAGGTGCAACTCCAGAGCCAACAAGATCATCGGAGACCCCTTCCACCCCAGCAACGGACTGTACCAGCTGCTACGGTCAGGCAAACGCCTCCGTTGCCATGCTGTGAGAATGGAGAGGATGAGAAGGAGTTTCTTCCCAGAGGCCATTAGGACTATAAACTCCTATCTCTCCAAGGACTAACTTTACTGTACCATTCTACTGTTGTGTGATGTCTTTTTAAAATTGATGTTGTTTTCCTTTTTCTTCCCTCCCACAAATATGTAATATGTGAATATGTGATTCTGTTCCATTCTGTTTGTAGTTTCTTTGTTTATTTTTTTGCAAAATCCGCGAACATTGCCACTTTTCATTTCACTGCACATCTCGTATGTGTAGGTGACGAATAAACTTGACTTGATGCATTTCTATAACCTGCTACCTGTTGATTTCATAATTTACAGTACATTCAACTACTGGTTATGGTAGCAAAGAACAAAAGATCACTGATATTGTGACATATTAAGCAATTATTTCAGACCTTTATATAATTGCTTCATACAAGGTGTGGGCCCAATGAACCATCTGTTGGCTGCACCCTGAGGGTGATCACCTGCGATGCTTTGCTTCATTAATGCAATACACCTTCACCATTTGAAGGGAGGACATGAGGGATAGTGCAGTTCAGGATGTGGTGTGGACTTTAACTTCAGGCCGGAACTCTTGACGTGAAACATTGGAAAAATCATTACGCAAATTGAAGGGAACAATAGGATCCACAGATAGACATGGCGAGAGCAGAATGCATTTCATCTGTTGTGATGCAGAAAACATACCTTCGATACAATCTGTTACAGGCCAAGGATTCCCACAATGACTGTGCAGTTTCCCGCAGTTTCCAATTATGGGAAACTAAAGATTAAAAAATAATAAATAATTTGGGATTTGAGGAAGCTCAATCATTCTTCTACTAATTAATAAGATAATCATAAAATGTAAGTTTGAGTGATTTAGAATATGGTTGGGAATTAAGGAGCAGAAGAATGCCAGGTAAAGTTCATTTGTTAGCATTCTTGTCTCTGGTTCAGAAGGATTTGGCCTCAGACTTCAGAAATCCAGGTTGATGATAGTTCTCAATTCTTGGAATTAGCTTCCTGTAGTGCAGATGTTTGCTACCCCTCCTGACCTCGGCATGAAGAGTCTTGACCCAAAACGTCACCCATTCCTTCTCTCCAGAGATGCTGCCTGTCCCGCTGAGTTACTCCAGCTTTTTGTGTCCATCTTTAAATCCATGTTCTCTTGTTCCTGGCACAAAATAAACTTTCACTGTATTTACTCTTTCATAAAAACATAGAAAATAGGTGCAGGAGTAGGCCATTCGGCCCTTCAAGCCAGCACCGCCATTCAATATGATCATGGCTGATTATCTAAAATCAGTACCCCATTCCTGCTTTTTCCCCATAACCCTTGATTCCGTTGGCCCCAAGAGCTAAATCTAACTCTCTCTTGAAAACACCTCATGAATTGGCCTTCCACTGCCTTCTGTGGCAGAGAATTCCATAGATTCACAACTCACCGGATGAAAGCGTTTTTCCTCATCTCAGTCCTAAATGGACTGCCCCTTATTCTTAAACTGTGACCCCTGGTTCTGGACTCCCTCAACATGCAGAACATTTTTCCTGCATCTAGCTTGTCCAATCCCTTAAGAATGTTATATGTTTCTATAAGTTACCCTCTCATCCTTCTAAATTCCAGTGAATACAAGCCCAGTTGACCCATTCTTTCATCATATGTCAGTCCTGCCAACCTGGAAATTAACCTGGTGAACCTAAGTTACACTCCCACAATAGCAAGAATATCCTTCCTGAAATTAGGAGACCAGAACTGCACACAATACTCCAGGTGTGGTCTCACCAGGGCCCTGTACAACTACAGTAGGATCTCCTTACTCCTATACACAAACCCTCTCGCTATCAAGGCCAACATGCCATTTTCTTTCTTTACTGCCTGCTGTACCTGCTTGCTTACTTTCAGTGACTGATGTACAACGACACACACGTCTCATTGCACCTCTCCGTTTCATAATCTGACACCATTCAGATAATAATTTGCCTTCTTGTTCTTGTCACCAAAGTGGATAACCTCACATTTATCCACATTATATTGCAGCTGCCATGCAGCTGCCAACTCACCCAACCTATCTGAGTTGGAAAATTTCTAACATAATTGGCGCCCAACGTGGGGCCCCAATACCTCTGTTGCCGGTTTTCAGGGGAACCAAGAGCGCTCATTTTAATGTTTCTTAAGGACACCGGGGCAGAGTGACGTGGCTCAGCCGACACGCCGCAGGTAGGACTGAACTTCCGTAGATAGTGGGGCCCCAGCTAAGTAATTTTGACTTTGCCGAGTTGTATTTTGTTACCTTCCTCAGAGACCCGGGACGGCATACAGAATTGTCAGGGACAATTGAAGAGAGTAGTTCGACCACTCCGGCGACTGGGTCGCCAAAGAAGTCTGGGACTTCAGATGTCAAGTTGGACTTGACAGGAGAAGAGTAGTTGGACTACTCGGGTAACGGGGTTACCAAAGAATTGTCGGGGACAATTGAGAAGAGTGGTTGGACTACTCGGGCGACGAACGGGGTCGTCCAAGGTAAGAAGTCTGGGACTTCAGTCAAGTTGGACTTGGCGGGGGAAAAGTATAGTCGTAATTCTCGAGGAGGGAATCAGAATGGGCTCGACAAACTCAAAAGGTTATGAAAGTGATGAGAAATGTATGTTTATACAAAGTGAGCGTAATTGTAAGTATTTAAACAATTGGTTTAAATTTGATTTTAGTGGTAAGTTACTTGTAGATGATTGTTGTAAATTAATGTCTGCTATTGCCAAAGATGCAACAAAAAGAAGGAAGGATAAAGACAAGTTGGGCTACCATGAAGCACGTCTGTGGCTTCAGGAAGCCAGATCGCGCAGAGACGGAAAAGAAAAAGAGAAGGAACAACTTACCAAAAGCGAACCATCGACAAACGCTTTCCTCCAGAAGGGGGACAACGAGGTCTCCCACTGATCACCGGGTATGGCGAGTGCCCCTCCTCCGTACACACCGGAGAAAAAGGGGGTGGCCTTGCCACCGGTGGAAGAAACCGTCGGATCGGACTCGACAAGGGCTCCAACCCCCGTACTGGAACAAAAACCAACCATTAAGGAAAGCGGCCAGCTGCACCCAGGTTTGCAAAGTCCGAAAACCACTCGCTCAGGTACCATTTATAATCTTCATGCAGGTCCTATATTTGAGCCTAAATCTCCACGGTCAATAAGACCAAGCAGGGCTGAAATGTATCCTATGATTGCAATGCCTAATCCAGATGCCGGTACAGTGGGGCCAATGTACGTGTACAGGCCATGGAATATGGAGGATATTAAAAAGGCACTGGAGGGCATTCCACATCCTAGAGATAATTTCGCAAAGTGGCAGAGGGACTTTGGAAACCTGGTTGTAAGTTATCGTTTAAATACGGTAGAATATGAACAAGCGTTGCGAAGTCTTATTGGGTGTGATTGGTGTTTAATTGAAGGAGACTGGAATGCTATTGTAAATGGAGCACCCCTTCAGTGGGCACCAGGTCAGAATGATTATCATAACAGATGAATAGCTATTGAAAATCGAATAAGAGCACACTTCCAGAGAGGAGTCGATTATAATAAAATTAGGGAATGTACACAAAATAAAGACGAGCCAGTGCTACACTGTTTCTCCAGACTTAGGGTTGTCTTTGAGGCAAATAGTGGACAAGAAGTACCGATCCCGTGGGTGGATGATGGACCGTTTGCCCGACAGTTTAAAATCGAACTGTTAAATGGATTAAAATCCGAGATTAATTTATATATAAAAAAGCACATGGTGGGATGGAAAACAAAGGCACTCAATGATGTAAAAGATTGGGCAGTACATGCGGAGGAAAACACCAAACAGAAAAAGATTGTAAAGAACGTTTATCTGGCCGATGTTGAGGAAATAAGCGAAAATACCGTCTCTGTATTCTACCGGGTAAAACAAGGAGATCAGGGGCGGGGATGCCAGAAAGGCAGAGGAAGAGGTAGAGGCAGAGGTAGAGGGAGTAGGTCCCCAATGGGGGAGGGATGTTTTGTCTGCGGAAAACTCGACCATTGGGTTCGAGGTTGTCCCCAGGCTAAGCATATTACACTAAGAGGCGAGGAGGGTTCAAGGTCCCGAAGCTATGACCGATCCTGACTGACCGAGGCTGAAGGGAGGGACAAATCAACCAGAGATACTCCCACTCCCCCAGCCGACAAAGAGCCTCTGCAAATATTGGATCTAGAAGAAATCTTCTATGTCTTACAAGACTACCTAAAGCCTACGATAAGTTTAATAGTGAATGGGGAAAGGATGACATTTTTATGCGATAATGGAGCATGTAAAACTGTCATAATAAAAGACGAAGAGCCCCCGGGAACACTATACTCCAAGAATTCAATAACAATAAAGTCCGCCACCGGGCATACTAACGTGGAGTTCTTGACTAAACCACTTAAGTTCCAAGAACCAATATCTAATATGTGTTGCGAGGAACAGGTACTGGTCTCAGCGACTTGTCCAGTATATTTGCTAGGCCGAGATATTATGATGGGATTGTGGATTGGTATAATACCCACCACACATAGATGACCCAGATGTCAAAGCACAAGTGGATATTTTAACTGCTGCACTGCAAGCTTTGGATCTTGACTTTGAGGAAGAAAAAATCTGTAGAGTCACTGTTTAATCAAACACAGTTACAAACGGAATCTGCTGCAGTTGATCCAAGAAGGGTTGAGCAAGGCAATGTGTCTTTAACTGCTGACATTTCAGCCATCATTGAGGAAGACTGTGTTAGTGATACAGTGCATATCGACCAATCACACATTGCACCACCCTTTTCTACAATGGTAACAGATAACAGCAGGAATTGGCGCTTCAGAGCTGATCTTTCCGAACAACTTATTTTGCTGCTGGAACTGTACAACCCCAAAGATGTGTATAACTATCTGCGCCCCTTATCTCTCAGCCTCTGTGCTGACAAGGCATCTTCAGTCCGATGGATTGCCTACAGACTGGTGAGTGAGATGATCAGAAAATGTAATGCAGCTTCAACTTCTGCTTTAGCGGTGGACTTGATCAGTGAACTTGTTGATAAGTTTTGCCACAGTGTGAAGTGGTCAGGTCATCAAGCCTTTGTCTTTGTCTGCCAGGCAGTGATAGAAGATGATTATATCCCAGTAGAACAATTTGCTGAGCATTTGATGCCACATTTGCTACAGTTAGCATCTGATCCTGTGCCAAACGTCAGAGTACTGTTAGCAAGAACTTTGAGGCAAACCCTAATGGAAAATGGATGAAGCGGAAAAACAGAAGGATGGACTGTGGAGATTTGCCTGTGTTATGAGCCATGGGGTAACCCATGTCTCAACAGGAGGAATGGTGCAACTAGTCGAGAAGGTGTTCAAAACATATGGGTTCACGTGTTATGCAAAGTAATACTGCGAAACGTGCGAGATATGTGCCAGGTACAATCCACAAGGAAACATGAAGAAACAACAAGGGAAGTACCCACAACCAAGGTACCCATTTCAAAATTTAAATATGGACTTTATTGAATTAACCCCATCGCAAGGGAAGAAATATTGTTTAGTGATTATTGATATATTTTCCCGATGGGTTGAAGTTTTTCCCTCTGCTAATGCGGATGCATTGACAGTGGCAAAAGCTCTCCTCAGGGACATCATACCAAGGTTCGTGATACCAGAGAAAATATATAGTGACAATGGGAGCCATTTTGTCAATGAGGTAATAGAGAAGCTCACGGTGACCCTAAAGATACAATTAAAACATCACTGCTCTTACCACCCACAGTCTGCAGGGTTAGTAGAAAGGACTAATGGAACTATTAAAAGCAAATTAAGGAAGGCAATGGCAGAAACGGGACTTTCCTGGATAGATTGTCTCCCATTAGTCTTATTAAATATGAGAATGCTGCCAAGTACGAGGGGAATGTCCCCGTACGAAATATTGTATGGTAAACCATTCCAATACCCTGTTCTACAAAGGTTTTCTGAAACAGCAAGTGAAGATAGCACCCTAGCACAGTACATGAAGAAAATGCTAATAAACAAATCTCGTGTGTTGAAAGGTTTAACAGGTCTTGACCAAGCGGAAGGGGATCTCGTGGAGGAATTAAAGCCAGGAGACTGGGTGTTCGTAAAAATTATCAAAAAAAAAAGTGGTCAAGCCCTCGGTGGGAAGGTCCGTATCAAGTACTACTTACTACTCCCACTGCGGTAAGAATTGCCGAAAGGCCAACGTGGGTACATATCACACACTGCAAAAGAGTAAAAATCCCAACTTCAGAGTAGGAGAAAGGGGGACCGACGACGGCTGACGGCCTGTATAGGTCCAGTAACGATCGGAAACCTAAACCTCAGAAACCATGAAGTGGGGCTGATTATTCTGAGTGGAATTGCATTAATCACCACAGCATTTGCGAAGTATACAATATACCTGACCTGAGGAAGTACTAGCACTTTTGAAATCAACCCATGTCAGTATAAAACTGACAGTTGCGAGGACAAAGCATACGTAACGGATGGGGTATATGTCTGTCTAGCACCCTGCTCAAAATGGCATTATGTTTTCCAACATTCTGAGTCCTCAGGCTATAAAGAGACCGGAATGGAGCAATACCAGCGATGGTCGTTAAAAAGAAAGTCCTACACCCATACAAACCCTGGCTGGAGTAACCGGGGAAAATGGGGAAATGCACAGCCTACTTGGAAAACGTATATAACCGTGAGAAACATCCAGAAGAAAGGTGAAGGGTGGTATTACGTGTGTGTCGAAGTTAGTTGGAAGGATCCCTGTAGCCAGTTGGAAGTGAGAGTAGTCGAACCAGCAGACACTGAAGTTACAGTAAGGCCCCAGGTAGATAAGGAAACTCGGCCACCACCAAAGACAGGAGAACAAGTAATTAAGGTCATCCCAGTAGCAGACCTCCGGAAGAGTCTGGAAATTGAGACTGGATATACAGATGATAATGCATGGCTGGAATGGATGCGTTACACAGCTAAGTCCTTAGACAGGACGGATTGTTATGCTTGTGCATCCGCAAAACCACAACTTATTCCAACACCCTTCCCGTTAAATTTTACCAACTCACCAGGCGGAGTCAAGTGCATGTTATCATTGTACCTTAGTAAACGCAAGCCACAGAATAAGAATTGCATAGATTTGCATGTTCTATTCCCCCCCATAGTTAAGGACATGATCTCACCTCCATTCACTGTACCAACCGGTGGAAAATGTAATTGTTTCACTAGATGGGATCTTGTCGGTAAGGAGCTGGGAACACTGGAGTTATGCGAGATTATAGTAAACATCTCCGTTCCTGCCCCTGTACTATCATCTGGTCCCTTGCCAGGGTTGGACACAACTGCTCTGGTTGAACATGAGGTCGGGAGGGCAGATGTTTGGTGGTACTGTTAAAGCACACGGCATTGGGGGTTCAGTATTGATGTGGATAGAGAACTGGCTGGCAAACAGGAAGCAAAGAGTAGGAGTAAACGGGTCCTTTTCACAATGGCAGGCAGTGACTAGTGGGGTACCGCAAGGCTCAGTGCTGGGACCCCAACTATTTACAATATATATTAATGATCTGGATGAGGGAATTGAAGGCAATATCTCCAAGTTTGCGGATGACACTAAGCTGGGGGGCAGTGTTAGATGTGAGGAGGATGCTAGGAGACTGCAAGGTGACTTGGATAGGCTGGGTGAGTGGGCAAATGGTTGGCTGATGCAGTATAATGTGGATAAATGTGAGGTTATCCATTTTGGTGGCAAAAACAGGAAAGCAGACTATTATCTAAATGGTGGCCGACTAGGAAAAGGGGAGATGCAGCGAGACCTGGGTGTCATGGTACACCAGTCATTGAAAGTAGGCATGCAGGTGCAGCAGGCAGTGAAGAAAGCGAATGGTATGTTAGCTTTCATAGCAAAAGGATTTGAGTATAGGAGCAGGGAGGTTCTACTGCAGTTATACAGGGTCTTGGTGAGACCACACCTGGAGTATTGCGTACAGTTTTGGTCTCCAAATCTGAGGAAGGACATTATTGCCATAGAGGGAGTGCAGAGAAGGTTCACCAGACTGATTCCTGGGATGTCAGGACTGTCTTATGAAGAAAGACTGGATAGACTTGGTTTATACTCTCTAGAATTTAGGAGATTGAGAGGGGATCTTATAGAAACTTACAAAATCCTTAAGGGGTTGGACAGGCTAGATGCAGGAAGATTGCTCCCGATGTTGGGGAAGTCCAGGACAAGGGGTCACAGCTTAAGGATAAGGGGGAAATCCTTTAAAACCGAGATGAGAAGAACTTTTTTCACACAGAGTTGTGAATCTCTGGAACTCTCTGCCACAGAGGGTAGTCGAGGCCAGTTCATTGGCTATATTTAAGAGGGAGTTAGATGTGGCCCTTGTGGCTAAGGGGATCAGAGGGTATGGAGAGAAGGCAGGTATGGGATACTGAGTTGGATGATCAGCCATGATCATATTGAATGGCGGTGCAGGCTCGAAGGGCCGAATGGCCTATTCCTGCACCTAATTTCTATGTTTCTATGTTTCTAAGCTACCTAAGAACTGGAAATGTACCTGTGCATTGATACAGCTGATGATGCCGTTTACTCTCGTAGCACTGAAAGATGTGAAGGAGAAATCCAAGACAGGGAATAGAGTGAAAAGGGAACTTGCTAAAGGTTCTTTTGATGCACACATTTACATAGATGTAATTGGAGTGCCCAGAGGGGTTCCAGATGAATTTAAGGCACACAATCAGATAGCTGCAGGATTTGAGTCTGTCATCTTCTGGTGGTCAACCATTAATAAAAATGTAGATTGGATAAATTACTTATATTATAATCAACAGCGATTTATCAATTATACAAGAGATGCTGTGAAAGGGTTAGCCGAACAACTAGATCAGACCAGTCTAATGGCCTGGCAGAATAGAATGGCCTTGGACATGCTACTAGCAGACAAGGGAGGAGTATGTGTAATGTTCGGAGCTTCTTGTTGTAACTTTATTCCCAATAATACCGCACCTGATGGGTCGGTCTCCAGGGCCCTGGCTGGACTCACTTCACTGGCAGAGGAATTGGCTGAGAATTCAGGAGTCGTCACCTCCTGGACAGGGTTCCTGGACTCATGGTTCGGGAAATGGAAAAATGTTGTTATTTCTGCACTAACCGCTTTCATAGTCATTGCAGGGGTACTGGTCTGCCTGGGCTGCTGCATCATCCCCTGTGTGAGAGGACTCGCCCAGCGACTGATTGAAACGGCCCTCACTAAGAAAATGACTATGTTATACAAACTAATACCAACCAAAGCAGAAGAGAGACAATGTTATGAAATTGACTTGAGATAAACATTCCTGACTGATTGAACCCTCACGAATGATCGAACTACAGAAAGTCGAGAGAACATGTGGTTCTGTGAAGAAACTTGGGGACTTCAACTCGAAGGACATAAATTTGTTTTAGATTATAATTCAGTAAATTTGTATAAAGAGGAAGAAAATGATGGAAACATTTATGTAACTATTTCCTTGTGTATTCTATCTGTGTCTGCACAAGATTGTTTACAGAAACTGCCTAGGGCACAAGTAATTGACAGGTCTCGGCAAGAGATTAAGAGTCTATCACAGAACTTGCAGAACGGCTAATCTTGCTCCGGGGCAACTTTCCACAGCTAAATGTTATTTCCTTTGAATTCTGAGTGTCCTTGTTCATTACCATTTGTCTGGATGCTTTTTTGTCTAAATCAATGTATAAAAGATTCAGTAAAAGAGATGGTTTTCAGCATTAGCTCAGAGAGGACTCCCACAGACACTTGGGCTCTGTGTGACTCTCTCTCTCACAATAAAGTTTGTTCAGTTTCTACCTCCGTTTTTGTAATAGTCATTGTTGGAAAATTTCTAACAGTCACACGATGTTTATATAAAGTTAGTTATATAATTGTTATATATTGTTAGTGTTTCTCATTCCCAGACTTTCTCACTCCCAGCTCAGAGCAGTGCACCAAATACAATACAATACAATCATACTTTATTAGCCAAGTATGCTTTGCATCATAAAAGGAATTTCATTTGTCAAGTCAGTCAAACAAATAAAAAGCAACGGAACGCACAAAATACATTTTAACATAAATATCCACCACAGTGACTCCTGCACATTTCTCACTGTGATGGAAGACGGAAAAAAAAGTTCAATCTCTTCCCTTCTTCAATCTCGCGCAGTTGGAGGGCCTCGAGCCTTCCGTTGACGGGACGATCTTGACTCCCGTAGCCGGCGGCGTTTGGGCCCTCCACGTCGGGGCGATCAGCTCCTGCATCGGGGGGATGTCAGCTCACCAGCGCCGGGTGATCGGACCCCAGGTCGGGGCATCGAACTTCTGCGTCGTTGGAGCTCCCGACACGGCCTCTCCCGAGTGCGAACTCTGATGTAAATTCCGCAGGCCGCGGTTGGTGCGATCCCAGGCAAGGGATCAGCTCCGATGTTAAGTCCACGTCACGCGGTGGGGCTCAAAAGTCAGTCCGAGGAGGCCTCCAGCTTCACAATGTTAGGCCGCAGAGCAACCGGAGATGTAATCCGGAAAACATTCGCATCTCCGGCAAGGTAAGAGACTGAAAAAAAAGTTTCCCCTGACTCCCTCCCCTCCCCCACATAAAACAAATCGGAGAACATTTACACAAACTTTTTAAACGCACTAAAAATAACAAAAAAAAGACGAAAAAACAGACAGACTGTTGGCGGGGCTACCTATCGTGTGGCGCCCTCGGAGATGGCAGTGAGAATCTCCATGGCCGTCATGACCTAGATTGCCAAGCAGCTGCAGGTGCCTTGTTACAAAAGTCCTTATTCCACAAAGTAACCTCAGATCCAGTTTTTCAAGATTACTGACAAAACTTATGTACATGGTTGGCATATTTTGGCAGTTGCGGGGAATTGAATATTCTGATCACTGGCATGATTTTTTTCATCTTGTGTCACTTTCAGTGAAATGCTGTGACAATGATACTTAACATAATTGATAATTACCAGGGAATTTTTGTAAGAAAGTTTGTTTATAGGACTCCATTTTTTCACTACCTTTATTTGATAATTTCAAGTTCAGATAAAGTCTAGTAAATGGTTTAATTCCTTTTGGTTTCCATGCAAATGATTTAAAAAAACATGTGGCCTCTTTAATATCCTATTCAAGAGAAGTAAATAAGATTCAAAAATATCCCGGCGAACATTTTTCATAAATTAGCCAAAATTTAAAAATTGTGGTGTAATTTGGAACTCACTTCTTGGTAATGCGGTGTGGCAGATATCAATGTCACATTTAAAAACTAAAATAGCCGGTGAAAACTGAAGTGTCACAAACTATAGGGCAATGCACAGACTGCTGGGAAATTGTATTAGTTTACATATGTTCAATGGCAAGAACAAGATTAAGCAATTGCCTGTTACATAGGTGCCAAGAATGGACAATGGACAAAATAATGAACAGAGAGGTGTCGTAGCTAATAGAGCCACTGCTTCATAGCGCCAGAGACCTGGGTTCAATGCTGTCTGTTGGGGTGGGAGATTGCAACCGTCACGTGGTCCGCCCTGTTTCGACGAATGCAATCAACCTGGCGTGCACAATCAAATAAGATCAAATAGGACAAGTTGTCCTACAACTTTAGGCTGTGCACACCATACGCAAGAAGAAGAAGAAGATGCTGTCTGTGTGGCGTTTGCACTCTTTCCCTGTGACAACATGGGTTCCTCCAGGTGTTCCAGTTTCCTCCCACATCCCAAAGAACTATGGGTTTGTAGGTTCATTGACCTCCGTAAAAAACAAAATTGCCTCTCATGTGTTGGGAGTTGATGCATAAGTGGGGTAGCATGATAGTGTCCAAGAAGGAACTGCAGATGCTGGAAAATCGAAGGTAGACAAAATTGCTGGAGAAACTCAGTGGGTGCGGCAGCATCTATGGAGCGAAGGAAATAGGCAAAATTTCGGGCCGAAACCCTCCTTCAGACTGATGCAGGGTGGGGTGGGGGGGGGGGGAGGGGCAGGAAGAAGAAAGGAAGAGGAGGAGCCAGAGAGCTGAGGGAGATCTGAGAAGGGAAGGAGACAGCAAGGGCTAGGGCTACCGGGAATTGGAGAAGTCAATGTTCAGTCCACCGGGATGCAGACTGCCCAAGCGGAATATGAGGTGCTGCTCCTCCAGTTTCCGGTGGTGCTCAATCTGGCAATGGAGGCCCAGTGACAGAAAGGTCGGATTCGGAATGGGAGGGGGAGTTGAAGTGCTGAGCCACAGGGAGATCAGATTGGTTAATGCAGACCGAGTGGAGGTGTGCTGCGAAACGATCGCCAAACCTACGCTTGGTCTCACCGATGTAGATCAGCTGATCATCATAGATCTAGTGTCAATGGGCGATCCATAGTTAGCATGAACTTGGTGGGCCGAAGAGTCTGATTCCATGCTGCATCTTTTGATCAATCCAATGGTAACAATGATTCCAATTTTGAGAGTTGTATAGGAAGTCACACCGAAAGGAAGTATATAAATATCTTTTGATAATTATAGTTTTAACTTGGTCCATATTGTCTTTTGAATTTGATTTAATCTAAGAGTTTGGTATTGTTGAATTTACTTAACTGATCATAATTTCAGGACTTTGACATGAATGTAGAAGTTCTGGATTAGTGGTCAGTTGTGTTTTCACTTTTAGATGTGGCTTCATAATTGTTAGAATTGCTAAGGTTGCTTCTACCATGATAGACATTCTTCAAAACCCTGAGCATCTTCATGAATGATAAGATTAATTCGTCCCTCAACATGTAAGTCTTTGTTAACCATGAAAGGACTTTTCTCAGTGTCAGTGCCAGGAATCCAGATGGCTCTTGTGCTTCCTTCAATCTGCAGATTCATTTTACTGGAGACCTTTCACAAATAGAATGGCCCAATTCTCCACTCTGCATTGGATCACTTGGATAATAGGAACACATATGTTGTGCTATTGTCAGTCACCTCTACTTCCTATATATGCATGACTGTGTATTCAGACGCAGCACTAATGCCATCTTTAAATTTGTGGATGATACCACCATCATTGGATGAATACCAGTCAGTACAGGAAATCGATAATCAGGTTCAGTGATGCCAGAATAACAATCTTGCCAACATTAGCAGGACTGAGGAGCTGATTATTGACATCATGAAGGGCCATGTGCCTGTCTTCATCGGCAGGAAAGCAGTGGAGAGAATCAATAGCTAAATGTTCCTGGGCATCCATATCTCTGATCTGTCCTGGACCCAGCATGTTAATGCAATCACGAAGAAAGCTCATAAATGCCTCTTCTTCCTCAGAAATATCCTTATAATTTCAATAAATATAGAACATAGAGCCTTACAGCACAGGAAACAGCGCTTCGGGCCACAATATCTGAGCCAAACATGATGCCAAATCTCCTTTGATCTCCTCAAAATCCCCCCATTGCCTGAATAGCCATATGCCAACCAATCTAAAAGCTTCAAGCACCATTTATCATATCTGCTTCTACCATCAACCCTGGAAACGTTCCAGGCAGCCATCACTCTGTGCAAAAAACTTGCCCCATACATCTCCTTTAAACTTTCCCCTCTGACCTTAAAACTCTGTAGTCTTTTGATATTTCCACCCTGATCAAAAGGTTCTTACATTTTACCCGACCCATTCATTTCATAATTAAGGAATCACGGTGGCGCAGCGGTGGAGTTCCTGCCTTACAGCACTTTCAGCGCCAGAGATCCGGGTTCGATCCCGACTATGGGTGCTGTCAGTATGGAGTTTGTATGTTCCATACAATGTAATTTGTCCCTAGTGTGTGTAGTATGGTTGTAAAATGTGGGGATCGTTGGTCGGCGCTGACTCGGTGGGCCAAAGGATCTGTTTCAGCACTGTTTCTCTAAACTAAACTAAACTAAACTTCTATCGGGTCTCCTGCCAACCTCTGATGCTCCAGAAAAAAAGAATCCAAGTTTGCCAACCTCCCTTTGTAGCTAATACACTCGAATCCTAGCAGATTTCTGGTAAACCTATTTTGCATCCTCTTCAAAGCCCCCACATACTTATGTTTCTCTTTGCACAAATGCTGTCTGACCTGCTGAGTTTCTCCAGCATTTTGTGCTCTTACTTCACATTTGATATAGCTGCAATTTTTATGTTTGCAATTGCTATAAAAATATGGAGCCACAAGAAAGAGCAGACAGGAAGAAAGAATGCCTGCAGGCAGTAAGATATAGCTGGAGGAACAAATTCACAGGCCATTTAGATCACGTATGATTTTTATGTAATCTAAAGTGGAAATAATTGATGCAGTTAACAAAAACACTGTTAGCATTTGTTGGATGTCGATATGAGGAACTGAGCATGGGGCAGTCACACACTGTGAAATGGTCACTCATGTCCACCAACTTCTAATTATTTCTTGAGTACCAGATTTATTTTTATACAACAGCCAATTATATTTGGACACCAACCTGAGTTATTGAGATATTTTGCAGCAACTGAATAATAACTGCATTCAGTGTTGTGCTGCTAAATATTGACACTAACACCAAAATAACCTATCTAAAAGTTTTACAAATAGGTTTACAACTGAAAGCTCAGAATCACTTTACAGACTGGATGGAAGTGTTTTTCAAAGCAGTCATGCAATTTCCATTTCGATTCTCCAGTGTAGAAGAGACTACATCAGCAGATGTAGTGCACAAAACTAGATGAACTACGAGTGTATCTTTGCTTCATCTGGAAGAAGTTTCGGAGCTAAAACTGGAAAAGTGCCTTGAAAAAGGGATTAGGCATAGGTGGTTATGGGGAAATGAACCCTGAAGGGAATGGTCTGTTTGGAATGCTAAAAGGGGTGTTTGTGGGAGTATTTTTTTGGTGATGGTATTACATTGAAGGCAGTAGAAATTATGGTGGATGATCCATTAAATGAGATGCTTTGATGTAATCATATATGGATGTTTTCACCTAGATAGCATACAAAACAAGGCTTGTCACTTGGGTAGGGAGGAACTGCAGATGCTGGTTTAAACCAAAGACTGACACTAAAGTCTGGAGTTACTCAGCGTGTCAGGCAGCATCTCTGGAGAAAAGGAATAGGTGATATTTCAGGTCGACACCCTGCTTCAGGCTGAGAGTCAGGGATAACGATAATCTAGGAAATGTGGGCACACAACTGATCAAACGGGATCCCACCACTAGCCACATCTTCCCATCCTCACCCCTTTCTGCTTTCTGCAGAGACCGTTCCCTTCACAACTTACTGGTTAGCTCATCCCTTCCCACCCAAATCACCTCCTTCCTAGGTACTTTCCCCAGCAACCGCAGGAGATGCAACATCTGTCACTATTTCTCCTCCCTCAACTCTGTCCAGGGACCCTGACAGTACTTTCAGGTGAGGCAGAGGTTCACTTCCACCTCCTCCAACCTTGTCTACTGTATCTGCTGTTCCAAGGGTGTACTCCTATATATTGGCGAGACCAAGCGCAGACTCGGCGATCGTTTCGCTGAACACTTTCGTTCAGTCCGTCTCGGCCTACGTGATCTTCCAGTTGCCAAATACTTTAACTTCCATTTCCCATTCCCATACTAACCTTTCAATCCTGGGCCTCTTCCATTGTCAGAGTGAGGCCAAATGTAAATAGGAGGCACAGCACATCATCTATCATTTGGGCAGCTTACAACCGAGCGATATTTTTACTGTCACCCTGTTGAGTTCCTCAGGCTGTATACATGTTATCACCTATCCCACAGCCAACACTGGCCTATTGTGGCCCCACATTTCCTTGATTATTCTCTACCCAAAATGTCACCATTCCTTCTCTCCAGAGATGCTGCCTGTCCCGCTGAGTTACTCCAGAATGTTGCGTCTACCTTTCCTTGATTATTGTTGCTTTTTGCATATATTCCATTAATTTCTCCTAAGTACCGTCGATATATCTCGTTCCTCTTTCCCCTGACTCTCATTCTGAAGAAGGGTCTTGACCCGAAATGTCACCTATTCCTTTTCTCCAGAGATGCTGCCTGAGCCAATTAGTTACTTTAGCCTTTTGTGTCTGTCTAAGGTTTGTCACTTAACTAGGTACAAGTGAAAAAATAAACGTATACGAATATTAATTTTCACTAAGTATCGCTAAATTTAAATCTGTGCAACAAGTAATTATACTCTGGCTAAACTTGTTTCCATACTTAAATAAGTCACACAGCCTGGGGAAATGAAATTATTAAAGTTACGAGTGTCAGTGTCTTTGTTGCAAGGTTTGCCCTCAGGCTATCCCGGAACCTGTCACCATGCATTATTTACATAAGCAATTTTTCAACCCACACAATAAACATTGGTTTCTCTGATGATTTCAGCTAACAATTGCCAAGTTTTGTAAATAACTTTTTATTTTCTTTAAGATAGGATGAAAGGTTATTGGGGATTAGTTAATGTTCATGTAGTACTAAATTGGAAATGGTCAAGAGACCATGTATAATTGATGTATTGTAAAGTTACGGGTTGAAAGTTAAGAGTGTTTAATTGTCATAAGCACCGCGGCCAGATCAATATAATTCTTACTTTATGTTGCTTTACACAACACACAACAAATATATATACAATACATTGGCAAATATTCTAGGTAGAATATGATAATGAATGATACGTAGTGCAACATAATTATTGCAAAGTTCATAGTAGACATGGAATGGGTCAGGCAGCATCTCTGGAGAAAAGGGAATAGGAGATGTTTTGGGTCAGAATGCTTCTTCAGACACAGTAGTTCATGCTATTGTCATACTACAGCACTAAAGTCCATATAGTTCAGTGCTGGTAGGGCTGTGGTTATTGTTGTGCAGGCTAGTCCAAGATCCTGATTGTTGATGGTGAAAAAGCAGTTCTTGAACTTGGAATAATGACTTTCAAACATCTGTACTTTTTCCCCAATTTAGCCATGAGCGAAGTTGTGGCTGGGGAGGTCTGGGTCTTTGTTGATATCAGCTTTGATTATATCATTTTTTTGAGGCAGAGGTTCCTCTAGATCCCTTTCATGGTGGGAAGGTCGATACCCATGATGGAATGGAAAATGTCCACCACTTTCTGCAGCCTTGGGTAGCTTACAAATTAAAAGTATGAATATAGAATGTTCCAATATTTGGAGATGAACCAACAAACAACCACCCCTGTTGAAAAAATCTATTTATTTATTCCTTCCCCCTATCTTCACCCAGAAATACAACCATTTCACCCCTTCTGTAGACAATAGGTGCAGGAGTAGGCCATTCGGCCCTTTGAACCAGCACCGCCATTCAATGTGATGATGGCTGATCATCCACAATCAGTACACCGTTCCTGCCTTCTCCCCATATCCCCTGACTCCGCTATCTTTAAGAGCCCTATCTAGCTCTCTCTTGAAAGTAACCAGAGAATCAGCCTCCTCCGCCCTCTGAGGGAGAGAATTCCACACTCACAACTCTCTGTGTGAAAAAGTGTTTCTTAATCTACGTTCTAAATGGCTTGCCCCTTATTCTTAAACTTTGGCACCTGGTTCTGGTCTCCAACATCGTGAACATGTTTCCTGCCTCTAGTGTGTCCAAACCCTTAATAATCTTATGTTTCAATAAAATATCCTCTCATCCTTCTAAATTCCAGAATATACAAGCCCAGCCACTCTGTTCTCTCAGCATATGACAGTTCCGCCATCCCGGGAATTAACCTTGTAAACCTACGCTGCACTCCCTCAATAGCAAGATTGTCGTTCCTCAAATTCAGACCGAAACTGCACACAATACTCCAGGTGTAGTCTCATTAGGGCCCTGTACAACTGCAGAAGGTCCGTTTTACTCCTATACTCAACTTCACGTGTTATGAAGGCCAACATGCGATGTGTTTACTTCACTGTCTGCTATGCCTGCATGCTTACTTTTATTGACTGATGAACAAAGACCCCCAGATCCCATTGTACTTCACCTTTCCTCAACTTGACATCATTTAGATAATAATCTGTACTCCTGTTTTTGCTACCAAAGTGGATAACTTCACATTTATCCAAATTAAACTGCATCTGCCATGCATCTGCCCACTCAAACAACATGTCCAAGTCACATAGCATCCTCCTCACTGTTTTGTGTCACCTGCAAATTTGCAAATGTTACTTGTAATCTCTTCATCTAAATCACTAATAAATATTGTAAATAGCTGCGGTCCCAGCACTGAGTCATGTGGTACCCTACTAGTCACTGCCTGCCATTCTGAAACTGACCCGTTAATCCCTACTCTTTGATTCCTGTCTGCAGCAAGAAGATTGTTTTATTGCCAATCCATACAGATTGAGGTCTGGCGAAAAGAAAGTTGAGGATCCAGCTGCAAAGGGAGGAGCAGAGACACAATGTTCTGGGTTTGATGTTGAATTTGGCAAGGATGAAGACAGTTTCCTCTTCATAGCAGCCATCCCAAGAGCATTGTGCATTGGAAGCAAGACTCAACAGCAGCCAAGCAAGGTCTTGGTGCAACCAAACAATGAAACAAAAACAGTACTAAAGCTATACTGATATTTTTAGCATCTATACATTAATTTCTGTCACATTCAGTAGTGTTCAGAACCATCCTTAATTCAAGCACCCTTGCCACTCGTGCGGCACCCTGGGGTGATATTGTTTCCCTTATTTAACAAGTGTCTCAATTGGACATTTGTTGGGGGGGGTGCAATTATATAGTCCCCAGCTATACAAGAATCCCAGTAAGGGACGTAATCAATCATAACACACCTTGATTTTTTATTCGGCATTAATGAACATTTACTTGAGTTGAAAGCTTACAATAACTCATAGCGCTGGAGACCCAGGTTCAATCCTCACCCCTGACACTGTTTATGTTGTGCTTGCACGTTCTCCCTATGACCGCATGGGGTTTCTCCCACATCTTAAAGACACACAGGTTTGTAGGTTAATTGGCCTTTGTAAGTTGCCCCTGATGTACAGAGAGTGGATGAGAAAAAGGGATAACATAGAATTGTGTGAACAGGTGATCGATGGTCAGCATGGACTCAGCGGGCTGAAGGGCCTCTTTCCATGCTGCTTACCTAAAAGAACTGAATGTAATGGCTGACACTGCAATCTAGGACACCCTCTCTAAATTGTGAACTAATACCCACATATAGCTACCCAATCTGCCAATGGTCTGGAGATGTTTGCCTTCAGGTAACTAACCAACTCATTCTTCCTGACTGCCATGTCCTCATAGTTGGTGGCCATTATCAGCTGCCATATGCCTCTTAATATGATTTATCTACAACTGCATCTTGCTTGTCAAGCCTCTAAACATTCTGGCATTAAGTACACAAGAATTCAGGCGAGACAATGTTTTTAGTTTGTTTAACTCTCACATTTTGCTTTGTACAGTTCCTATGAACCTACAATTATGAACACTTCACAACTCACTTTATAAAATGCATCAGTCAGGCAGCATTATCAGTTTTGCTGGACCCAACAAACCCCCTCCCTACTGTCACCAACTTTAATTGGCAGTGTCAAAGTTGTTACTTTAAATTTTATGACAACTAGATTACAGGAATTCAGAGAAGAAAATAAATGGCTAAACTTAAACGAATATTCACCAGTTCTTTCAACATTTCCCTCATCTCACTGCCCCTCAGTCCCTCGTGGTAAATGGGAAATTAAGGCTGGCCATTTTTTTTAAATGTATGAGTGCCACAAAACTGCCTTTAAGTATAGCATGTTCTTGGTGCCAGTTTGTCTATAAGAACTTAGCCTCTATACTCTTTGTCTGAAAGAGTCCTCAAATCTCCTCTAATTCATCAACCAATTAACTTAAATGAGTCATTGTTATTTAGCTCCACCAAAGGAAAACAACCCATCCTGTTAACTAGTCCAGGACTCTCATTGTTTTATAAACATCAATTAAACCTCCACGGAGAGACAACTTTTTTCATGTCGCCTCCCCCGTGGCCTAACAGTAAGGATCGGTGCGGCCTTTCCCAGAGACGCGCCCAGTGCTTCAGCGGCGGGCGCAGCGTGGACTCTTGCTGCGGTGCGGGCGAGCCCTCGCCGGGTGCTGCCGGAGGGGAGCGCTCCGACGCTGGCCCGCGGCAGCCTGAAGCCGCGGTCTGCGGAGCTTCAGTTGGCCCGGCGTCCGCAGCCTGGGATCCCTCGTTGAGGACCCGGGAGGAGAAGAAGCTCCGACCGCCGGCCCGTGGCCTACTTCTACCGTGGGCGCGGCGTGGACTTACCAACCGGAGCGGGGTCCCTCGCCGGGGACCCCTGGAGGGGAGCTCCAACTGCCGGCCCTGTGGTCTGCGGTGCTTCTGGCTGCGGCACGGCAGGGATTTTAAATCTTCGACCGCTGGCCTGTGGCCTACACCAACCTGAAGCCGCGGTCTTCGGTGGAGAAGCGTCGATTCTGGACTTACCTGGACTTTTACCTGTCTACTCATCTGGACGCCCTCAGCAGCGGCTGCGGAGGGTTGAGGTCCCGACCACGGAGGAAAATGGAAAATGGAGGAGGACTGGCCAACTTTTGTGCCTTCCACCACAGTGATGAATGCTGTGGTGGATGTTTGTGTTAAATTTTTATTGTGTTTTTGTGTGTTCTTTTTTCATTGTACCACTGCTGGCAAATTCATTTCACTTGCACTTTATGTGCAAGTGATGAATACTGATATTGACGAATAAAACTGATATTGATGCAGACTCATTTGCGGGTTTTGTGGACTGCCAGAATACAGGGATACAATCCACTCACTCTTTCTCATAATTATCAACCCCAAACCATGTAGAATCCACAGATGGAAGCAAAATAGTGCAGAATATACAGATGACCATAGTCCATACATTTGGCCTGAGGTAGCATCATCCTTATGATGTGACATAAAATAAAAATATTGTTATTCATGTTCCCGATGTTGGGGGAGTCCAGAACCAGGGGCCACAGTTTACGAATAAGGAGTAAGCCATTTAGAATGGAGGCGAGGAAACACTTTTTCTCACAGAGAGTGGTGAGTCTGGAATTCTCTGACGCAGAGGGCAGTGTAGTCAGGGCATATGGGGAGAAGGCAGGAACTGGGTACTGATAGTGAATGATCAGCCATGATCACATTTAATGGCAATGCTGGCTCGAAGGGCAGAATGGCCTACTCCTGCACCTATTTATTGTTATTATTATTATCATGGAACAGTACAGCACAGGAACGGGCCATTTGGCTTATAATGTCTGTGCCGAACATGATGCCAAGACCATCTCTTATCTAACTGCACATAATTCATATGCCTCCATTCCCTACATATCCATATGCCTCTCCTGAAGCTTAAATGCCACTAACATTTCTGTTTCAACCACCAACCCTGGCAGCATGTTGCAGGCACTCACCACCCTCTGTGTAAAAAAGTGGCCCATGCAACCCCTTTAAACTTTTCCCCTCTACCAAGGTATGATTTCTAGTATTCGATTTATTCATCCTAGAAAATTGTTCTGAATATCTACCTTATTTATGCCTCTCATAATTTTATATACCTCTATCAGGTCTCCCAGCAACCTCTGGAATTCCAGTGAAAACAATCCATGTCTGTCCAACCTCTCCCTAAGGCTAATATCCCCTAATCTCGGTTGTTAAGCACAGGCAAGTGCAGAGAAAGCTAATCTAGGCAGCATTCTGGTAAACCTCCTCTGTACTCTTTTCAATGCCTCCACATACTTCCTATACTGGAGCAACCAGAACTGCATGCAATACTCCAAATGCGACCCAACCAAAGTCCTATAAAGTAACATCATGAATTCCCAATTCTTATATTCAATGCCCTGACCTATGAAAGCAAGCATGCCATATGCCTTCTCTAAAATGGTAAAGCATCTACTTAGGGTAGGGATTAATGGGTCCCTTTCAGAATGGCAAGCAGTGACTAGTGGGGTACTGCAAGGCTCGGTGCTGGGACTTCAGCTATTTACAACATACATTAATGATTTAGATCAGCTTTGTGTCATCTGCAATTTTGCTAATGTTACTTGTAATCACAAGTAACATTAGCAAATTTGCAGATGACACAAAGCTGGGTGGCAGCGTGAACTGTGAAGAGGATGCTATGAGGAGGCAGGGTGACTTGGATAGGTTGGGTGAATGGGCAAATGCATGGCAGAATCAGTTTAATCTGGAAATGTGAGGTTATCTACTCTGGTGGCAGGAGACATTTATTCTACACCACTGACTCTGATAAATATTTATGCACCAAATTTTGATAACCCCCAATTTTTTAAGAAAATCACGGATATAATAGATGAGTATAATTACCAAAATGTAATATTGGGGGGGGGGGGGGGTTTTAATTGTGTTATAGATACATATTTAGATAAATCAATAAAAGTAAGGAAGAGTAAGGTTAAATCTAAAACTAGTGAATTTTTAAACATATATATAAAAAACGCTAATATAACAGACGTATGGAGAATAGTCAATCCTACGGGAAGGGAATACTCATTTTACATAAAACTTATTCGAGAATTGATTATTTTTTAGTGGACACAAAATTAATTCCTTATACGATTAACCCTAAATATCACAATAGTATTATTTCTGATCACTCACCATTGACCTTTACTTTAAAACTAGAGGGAACGCCAGGTATAAAATCGTTTTGGCGTTTTAATACACAGTTAATTAATAATCCACAAGGTTATGAGTATTTAAAACAACAAATGAAATTCTTTTTTGATACAAATGAGACACCAGGCATTTCACCATCTTTATTATGGGAATTGTTTAAGGCATTTATACGTGGAGTTATAATATCATATCAAAGTTACCAAAATAAAAAGAACTGCATAGAACAAGAGACTTTAGAAAAGGAAATTAAAATATTAGAATTAGATAACGCAAAAGACCCAACTATAGATAAACATAATAAGATCACATTATTGAAATTTAAACTTAATCGAATATTATCGGCAAGAGTAATAAGATTATTTCAGATCACAAAACAGGCACAGTTTGAATTTGGTGATCAACCACATAAACTTTTGGCTAGACAATTGAAGAAACAGGAGAAGGAAAAGACGATTACTAAAATCAAATCAGAGAATGGGAAACTATTAACGTTACCCCAGGATATTAATAAAAGGTTTGCCCAATTTTATCAAAACTTGTATACGTCTAAAATGAAAATAGAAGACAATATAATTGTAGATTTTTTAGATAATTGTAATCTGCCAAAATTGGATATTTTGGAACAAGAGGAATTAGGAGCTCAGATCACAAGGGAAGAAATGTGAAACAATAAAAGAGCTAAAAAAATGGGAAAACGCCAGGACCAGATGGTTTTAATAATGAATTCTATAAAGGTTTCCAGGAGTTAATGGTACCACGGTTACTTAAATTATATAAATATGCTTTTACCGAAAATAAATTACCAGAAACATTAGCCAAATCCACAATTACGTTAATACCTAAAAAAGATAAGGACTTAGAAGAACCGGGCTCATATAGAGCCATATCACTCCTAAATACAGATCAGAAAATTTTAGCAAGAACTTTAGCAAGAAGATTGAGTAAATATATTAATAAATTGATAAATCCGGACCAAACGGGGTTTATACCTAAAAGACAATCATCTAGCAATTTGAGACGCCTTTTTAATATAATGTATTCATACAAAACGGAAAAGGAAGACTTGTCAGTTATATCTCTGGATGCAGAGAAAGCATTTGATCAGGTAGAATGGCAGTATTTATACAAAGTACTCCAAAAATGTAATATGGGAGAGAATTTTATCAGATGGGTTAAATTACTATATGATAAACCAATGGCAAGAATACTAACTAATAATATATTATCTTCAAAATTTCAATTATCGAGGGGCAATAGGCAGGGCTGTGTTTTATCACCCCTGCTATTTGCACTTATGATAGAGCCGCTTGCTGAAAAGATAAGAAAGCATCCGGATATTCAGGGATATAATACCAAGGATACTATTAATAAAATATCACTATATGCAGATGATATACTTTTATATATTACAAACTCCCAAACGAGCATCCCGAATCTATTAAATCTAATAGAGGAATTTGGCTCTTTCTCCGGTTATAAAATAAATTGGAATAAAAGTGAAATTATGTCATTAAAACCCCAGAAAGCGAATCACCTATTAAAATTTCCATTTAAAATCGCAACGGAAAAATTTAAGTATTTGGGTATTCAAGTTACTAGAAGATATAAATCATTATTTAATGCTAATTTTATACCATTATTAAATAAATTTGATTCACTGATTAAATTTTGGAGCACGCTCCCACTGTTACTAATCGGCAGAATAAACGCTATAAAAATGATAGCGCTACCACAAATAATATATTTATTCCAATCTATACCGATATATATACCAAAACACTTTTTTTTTAAATTTAGACTCAAATATTTTTAATTTTATTTGGGATTATAAAGCACATAGAATTAAAAGAAATCACTTGTGCAAACCCAAAGAGGTTGCACTACCTAATTTTCTATACTATTATTGGGCAGTACATGTTAAAAATATAATTTATTGGTTGGACAGGTCTGCTCAACAGTTGGAATGGATAAGAATGGAGAAAGAGAATTGCGCCCCCTACGATCTAGGAGCGATCATTTTTTCCCCAATAAAGCTGAATAATATGTTATATAAGAAGAATCCAATTATACAAAATACAATACGAATCTGGAAACAAATAAAATTAACTTTAAAATTAAGAAATTTATCAGTGCTAACACCAATAGTGAATAACCCAGTATTTAAACCATCTGGTATGGATAAAACATAAACAATGGGAAAAAGTGGGAATTAAAAAGGTAGGTGATTTGTATGAATTGGGAAATTTATTATCATTTCAACAACTAAAATCAAAATTTAAATTGAATAACAATCAATATTTTAAATACCTACAGGTATGTGACTTTATGAAGAAATATATACCAAGATTCCAAAGTATAATTTTAGACCCACTGGAAGAAGTAATGAATATCAATGTGGAGTCAACAAAATTAATATCATACTTGTATAACAGTATTTTAAATATAGAATTACCATCAACAGAGGCAATTAGAGAAGACTGGGAAAAAGAATTAATGATAAAAATCACAAAAGAAACATGGGAAAAATATTTGATACATAAACATAAATGTTCGATCAACGCTAGACATAATTTAATTCAATTTAAAATATTACATAGATTATATTATTCCAAAACTAGGTTGAATAAATTTTATCCAAATATTTCTCCCATTTGTGATAAATGTCTTTCTCAAAATGCTAATATTACACACTCATTTGTCTCTTGTACAAAACTTTATAAATTTTGGTGTGACATATTTGATATATTCTCAAAGCTATTTAAGACAAAAATGGAACCTAATACTGAAATGATTATATTTGGAGTAAGTGGAGATGGGAACAAATTAAATACACACCAAAACTCATTTTTCAATTATGGGTTAATAACAGCAAAAAAACTTATACTTAAATTTTGGAAAAATGCTAATATACCAACATTTAAAATGTGGATCAGTAATATGCTGGACACAGCACATTTTGAAGAAATGAGACTCCTCCTAATAGACAAACAAGACCTATTCTTAAGGAGTTGGTCCCCATTTATTGATTTATTGGATTCATGTTGTGACATAGTATCATGAAAACTAACAGTTTCAGGTATGGGTGAAAGATGATTTAGAATATTTAAAAAAAATCATCTCACTGTGGCGATTGAACAATCTCCCTCCTGCTTTCCTTCTTCACTTATTCCTTCTCTTTCACTTTTTCTTTATCGGTTTCTCACCCACGCTCACTAATCTATTCTTCACTTTTCACAACCTCTTTTTCTTCTCTCCTTTCTCACTTCTCTCTTTAAAAAAAAAAAAAAAGGGAAGTTGTACAGAGAATGTAATATGTTAACATCGTTTTTGTACCAATGCATTGTACTCACTTCTAATAAATAAAATATTTAAAAAACAAAACAAAATCTACTCTGGTGGCAAGAACGGGAAGGCACATTATTATCTAAATGTTGTTAGGTTATGAAAACATGAAGTACAACGAATCTGGGTGTCCATGTACATCAGTCACTGAAAGTAAGCATGCAGGTACTGCAGGCAGTGAAGAAAGCTAATGGCATGTTGGCTTTCATAACAAGAGGAGTTGAGTATAGGAGCAAAGAGGTCCTTTTGCAGTTGTACAGGGCCCTAGTGAGACCACACCTGGGGTATTGGTCTCCAAATTTGAGGAGGGACATTTTTGCTATTGAGAGCATGCAGCGTAGGTTCACGAGGTTAACTCCCGAGACGGCGGGACAGTCAAATGTTGAAAGAATCACGTGTCTCGGCTTGTATACACTGGAATGTAGAAGGATGAGAGGGATCCTTATTGAAATGTATAAGATCATTAAGGGATTGGACACACTAGAAGCAGGAAACATGTTTCTGTTGTTGGGGGAGTCCAGAACCAGGGGCCACAGTTTAAGAATAAGTGGTAGGCCATTTAGAATGGAGATGAGGAAAATCTTTTCACCCAGTGAGTTGTGAATCTGTGGAATTCTCTGCCTCAGAAGGCAATGGAGGCCGATTCTCTGGATGCTTTCAAGAGAGAGTTAGATAGAGCTCTTAAAGATCGCGGAGTCAAGTGATATGGGGAGAAGGCAGGAATGAGGTGCTGATTATGGATGTTCAGCCATGATCACAGTGAATGGCGGTGCTGGCTCAAAGGGCTGAATGGTCTACTCCTGCACCTATTGTCTATTGTCTATTGAAGCCAACAATCAGCATTGGTCTTGCTAATTGACTGCAAAATAGTTGTTCTGGCACCATTCTGTCAGATTTCCAATCTCACTCTTGGACTCTGACATCATTAGCAGACATTCATCCAACGATGGTGGTATCAGTTAGCTAATTTAAAAATGGCAGTTAAGATGTGTCTACCTACACAGTAATGGGTTCAAGAGGGATTAAAGCAGGGAACTGAAGACATAGCCCTGACATGCTTTTGTATTGATGGTACCGAGCAGAGATTGTTGTTGCAAATTTGTACTGATTGTGGTCTGCCAATGAAGAAGTCAAGTATCTAATTGCTTAGGGATAAGCAGAGACCCAGTTCTCTTAGTTTGAGGAGAGGATTGGAGGGAATGATGATGTTGAACCCTGAGCTGCAGTCAATGAACAAACTGTCAAAGCAATTTATTACCATGGATGTGAGTACCACTGGTCAGATTCATTGCGGCAAGTCACCTTACTCTTCATGGGCATTGGTGTTATTGATGTCCTTTTGGAGGTGGGAATTTTGGACCTTAGTAATGAGCGATTGAAGATGCCTGTAAAAATCCCAGCCAGTTAAACAGCGCAGCTTTTAATAATGCAGCCAGTACACCATTGGGGCCTCCATGAAGGTGCACCCTCAGAAAGCGCATTAGATGCTTTGCATGGGTTCATCTTCATGAATGGTCTTCTGACATTGGTCTTGGTGACTGAGATCATAGTATCACCGGGGGTATGGTGGCCTGACATGGTACCTTGATGTTCTCCTTGTCAAAGTGACTGTAGAAACCATTGAATTCATCTGAGAGTGATCCTATGCTATTTCTTGGGCTACCTTTGATTTTGCCTTGTAGATGTGATAGCATGCAAGCCCTGACCTGGCTGCCGAATGTCTATCTCATCCTCCAGTTTAGAGCAAAAGTTTAACACCCCTTCCCATCCCCATACTGACATTTCTGTCCTGGGCCTCCTCCATTGCCACAGTGAGGCCACACACAAACTTGAGGAACAGCACCTCATATTTCGCTGATTAGCTTACAACCTAACTGTATGAACATTGAATTCTCCCAGTTTCAGGTAGCTACAAACCCCCTTCGTCCTTGTTCCCCCACCACCCTCCCCTCCTCCTCCTCTCTCCCCTGTGCCCCACCTATTTCTTCCCCACCCCTCCACTTCCACCTTTATTCCTTCCTTTAATTCCACAATTCGCAACTCTTCTATTCTTTGGTCTCACACCTTCTGTCTTTTCATCTCTGGCCTTTGTCCAACCATATGCCCGTCAAAACACCCCTCATCTGTATCAACCAATTACTTGCCAAATGTGTCCTGCCCCTCCTATCTTCCAGCTTTCTTGACCGCGCGCGCACACGCGCGCACACGCGCGCACACGCAAACGCACACGCACACGCTCACGCTCACGCACAAGCACACAAACACACACACACACACACACACACACACACACACACACACAGACACACACAGACAGACACACACAGACAGACAGACACACACACACACACACACACACACACACACACACACACACACACACACACACACACACACTCTGAAGAAGGGTTCCAACCCAAAAATTTCCCGATTTTCCCCAGAGATGCTGCCTGACCCAACGAGTTACTCCAGCACTTTGTGTCTTCTTTTGTAAACCAGCATTTGCAGCTCCTTGTTTTGTCTTTCCCACATGCAGGGTATCAAGATAATCTAGAATGCATTATACGGATACAGGATTTCTTCTCATGATCCTCATGTGATGCTCAATGACGTTGATTATATTGAAAGGCAAGTGAGATGCAGAAGGAAATACCAAAGATTATTCTGAATTTCAGTCATGAGCTGAGCATGCTGTCAGATATCAATTTTCTCTGATCTGACATACTTGCTATTTTTTGACACGTAGGTCTTCAGCTTGCCAAAAATTGGATTATCTCTGAGTCAATGAGGTTGATTTAATTCTCGTAAAATGTTTCTGGCAGCTCCTCAAGCCTGAGGCAACTCACAGGACCATGAAAATTGAATGGTGACAACAATGATATTTAACATTGGTGGTGAGACTGTAATAATTAAGGTAGAACATTATTTTCTTGATGAACTATGGTTTCTATGATATGAATGCGTTCAGCGTCAACGTGATATACTTTGTGTTAATTGTCAAGTATGGGTTCATTGTTACTTTGGGTTAATTGTCAATTGTCAGCTGATGAAAAATAGGCCATTCCTGCTTTGATCTCTCCCCAATCCAGCTAATCTTCAATGACCTGTTATCAATTTTCATTCTTGCTCTAGTACAAGCAGCAGAAGGATCTGTGCTTTATGTTCACCACATCTCATTCATATTATTCTCTCATCACAATCTTTTCACAGGCAAGTTAAAAATAATGGTAAATGACTCCTTGGGCTTCATTATACCATTTGACAAAAATATAGTAAATTAAGTGCTACAAACCATTGATTCTGAAATATTATAACCACTTTTCTTCATCATATGTTGGTGTATAGTAGTGAACTTTTGGCAACCAGTCAAACGATTCATTCAAGTCAACACCTTCTTCACCCAGATGACTCATGTGTTACCTTTTCCTATTTTTCTCAGCAAGCTTCATACTTCTAGGTTGCACAAGTTAGCTGTGGTTTTGCTTTGCTTTAAAGCAAATTGATGACAGATGTACCCTCCGTTTTTTTTAACTCTTTTTATTTTCACTAATTGGTTTGAAGTTGTGTTTTACTATAATGACAGCACATCATTCTTTCCCTTCTCTGAATATTCTGTTAACATTCTGAACATCCTGGGGGACAATGCAAATTCTGCTGCCTCAATTTCCTGTGCATGCTTAGAGTTCAATTTCTTCTCAATGACCAACCTCTTTTATGTTTGTACATTTTGGATTTCCCAAGCGATGCAATCCCTCAATATCTCTCAATACCTAAACATACCACACTCGGGACATTACTAAATGCATTTCACATCTGCAACAAAGTTCTCAACAATTAAATCCTCAAGGCTTTGTGAAAGAAGTCAATAGCACCTGTCACCAACTAGAAGTCCACTGACCTAAAGATTCCACAGGCTGCCTCTGCCTGATACTCTCTTTTACTCTCTACCGAAAAAGAAGGGGGAATTGTGGTGCTTTCTCTGAGTTGAGAGGCCCAATTCCTTGTCAATTGCAGCTGGATACTTTAGAATGCATTGTGTCACTCATGTTCCATGTGGAGTGACGTTCCATGCAGGCTACCAGCAAGTACCACTCCTGTCTTCTGTGCTTGAGTGCACAATAGATACAATGAGTTTCAAAAGCGCATACCACATAGGAGCCTTCCACATATTAATTGTATTGACTATTACATGACTGAGTGCCTCTTTTTGGAAATTCATGTCAATTTAAAGTGTTGTGCCATCATGAGCAACAAAACACATTTAGTTTTGTTTAGAGATACAGTGTGGAAACAGGCCCTTCGGCCCACAGTCATGACATGAGTGCTTTAATTTGTTTTTAATTTATAACCAAGATGGTTGAGTTTTGTACAAATGGCATTGGGCCAGAAATTTACACTGTTAATTTACACAAATAAGTGCCAGGAAAGCTAGGGCCCTTACACAGACGTGTCCTGAACTTGCTGGCTGTGGTCCACCAGTGATTTCCCAGCTGTTCCCTAACACTGGCCTCCACATGCATTGATTTTAAATCAATAATGTTTGTTTTAAAGTTTTTGACTAAAGAAAAATTAAAGTAATTTAGATGTTTAATTTATTTTAGTAACTTTTTAAAAGGTTCTGCAAGTCAAGGACATCTACTGAAGTTGGGGTCATGGCTTTGCCAACTGTGAAAATATTTTGATGGTGCACTAAAGACAATACAAGTGACATAATTATGGAGGTTAGGATGGTTATTTATGTGATTATTATACTTCTGGCACCAAAACACATGGTACTTGAGGAACTCAGCAGGTTAAGCAGTATCTAGACTGATGTAGGGTCTTGACCTGAAATGTTGACCTTCCATTTGCCTCCACAAAGGGAATTCTGCTTGACCCACTGATTTCCCCCCAGTTTTTCACTTTACATTCCAATACCTGCACTCTTTTATACTCTTCATACTTCAGCACCAATATCTTGCTACAAGAATTGGGCCATCTATGATCAACATATTTCAAAATTTGACAGTTTACATCTGAACTACCTTCCAAAAGGCAGTGCATATACCATGGGAGGATCAGATTACAAACTCCTTCCTAACACAATGTCTTGAGATATGAAGCATTCAGGTATAGAGCATAGAACAGTACAGCACAGGAATGGGCCCTTCGCCCACACTGATTGTGCCAAACATGACGCAACACCAAACTAGTCTCCTGTACCTGACCTATTTCCCTCCATTCACTGTATATCCAAAAGCTGCTTAAATGCCACTAATATATCTGCCTCCAGGCATTGACCCATGCTCTGTGTTTAAAAAAATAGCCCCTTAAATATCCTTTAAACTTTGCCCTCTCACCTTAAAACTATGCCCTCGAATCTTTGACATTTCCACCCTGGGGAGAAAGGTTTTACCTGTCGCCTGTATGACTCTCATAATTGTATTATGTCTCCACCCCAGCCTCCGGCTCTCCAGAGAAAACAATTCAAGTTTGTCCAACCTTCCTTATAGCTAAGCCTTCTAATCCAGGCAGTATTCTGTTAAACTTCTTCTGCACCCTTTCCAAAGCCTCCACATTCTTCTTGTAATGAGGTAACCAGAACCGCACATAATTCTACAAGTGTCCTAACCAAAATCTTATAAAATTGTGAAGTAACTTCCTGACTCTTATACTCAAAGCCCCGACTGATGAAGGCAAGCATACCATACGATTTCTTTAGCATGCTTTCTACTTGTGTTGCCACTTTCAGGGAGCTGTGGGCTTGGAACCCACGATCCCCTTACATTCAACCTCCCAAAATGCAACATCTCACACTTACTTTGATTAAACACCATCTGCAATTTCTCCACCTATTTTTGCAGCTGATCTGTATCACTGTATACTTTGTCATTCTTCCTCACTATTCACAACTGTGCTAATTTATGTGATATCTGCAAATTTACTTACCAACCTATTTACATCCAAGTTGCTCAACATCTATATATAAATTTTCTACATATAAACAAACACAGTTTCCAACATATATCCCTGTAGAACGCCACTGGTCCCAGACATTCTAGCCAGAATAACAAACTTCCACTACAACCCTCTCTCTATGAACCTATGCTTATTTCAGCACAAATATCATAGGCTGGCCACAGCCATCATATGTAGGACCCACAGCATTGCAAAGATTCTAATATATAATCTACTACAAAAAGGATAACCAAGGTCAAGAGGTACAAAGTTCAGAAAAAGAGATATAAAGTTAAAGTCAGATTTGATCTGTTTTTCAGCGTGTTGAAAATATGTAATGGGTATAGCAAAATTGACAGTTTTATAGGCACAGAATATGCAAGATTACATTTCATCAATTTGAGCAATGAGTTGGCATAATTAAGAATGTTTCAGTGCAAGGCCTGTGCTATTAATTCACAACCAATCTATTGGTATCACCCAAGGCCTGCTCTAGTGGGTCATAGATCAGCTCACATCACACAAGACTAAGCTGATCCGATGTGTTGATGACTGTCTTCTGATTGCTGTTGCCTGCCATTTTGTTCTTTGTTCAAAGAAGTATTGCTTCTTTGGAGGCTGCAGGATGACTGCAAGGTATGAAGAGGTGGAAATGGCAAATATCCAGGTAGAATAAACAGCTATGAGTCAATAGGTGCAGCTTTAGATTGCATTATCTCACCAAGAACAGTCTGGGCTGGTTGGCTGAATGTAAATTTAACTTTGGGACATTTATCCCACTTCACAAGAAGGGAGCAAAGCAGAATAGTGGGAACTGTAGGCTGGTTAGTCTGACCGGAGGTTGGTAAGATTTCAGAGTCCATTATAAAAGATGAGGTTACGAAGTACTTAGTACTTCACGATAAAATAGGCCGGTCAGCATAGCTTTGTGAAGGGGAAGTCTTGCTTGACAAATTTGCTGGAATTCTTTGAAAAAGTAAATAGCAGGACAGACAGAGTCAGTAGATGTTGTTGACTTAGATTTTCAGAAGGCCTTTGATAAGGTGCCACACGTGAGGCTGCTAAGGAAGATGAGAGCCCATGGTATCAAAGGGCAGATACTAGCATGGACAGCAGGTTAGCTGGATGGCAGAAGGCAAAGAGTGGCAATAAAGGAGGCTTTTTCTGGTTGGCTTGCCAGTGACTAACGGAGTTCCGCAGGGGTCGGTACTGGGGCCGCTACTCTTCACGTTGTATATTAATGATTTGGATGAGGAGATTGAAGGCTTTGTTGCCAAGTTTGCAGCTGATACGAAAAAGGTGGAGCGGCAGGTAGTGTAGAGAAAGCAGGGACTCTGCAGAAGGACTTGGACAGGTTGGGCGAGTGGGCAGAGAAGTGGCAGATGGAATATAGTGTAGCAAAGTGTGGAATCATGCACTTTGGTATTAGGAATAAAAGCGTAGACTATTTTCTAATTGGGGAGAGAATCCGGAAACCAGAGGTGCAAAGAGACTTGGGAGTGCTGGTGCAGGATTCCCAAAAAGTCAATCTTCAAGTTCTTCTTCTTCTTTCGTGTGGCATGCACAGCCTAAAGTTGTTGGACAACTTGTTCTATTTGATCTTCCATTTGTGCACGTCTAGTTGATTGCATTAGTCGAAACAGGGCGGACCGCGTGAAGGTTGCAATCTTCCACCCCAATCTGCAAGTTGAATCAGTAGTAAAGAAAGCAAACATTTATTTCAAGGGGGCTTGTATACAAAAACAGGGATGTAATGTTGAGGCTCTTTGAAGTGCTGGTAAGTCTGCATTAGGAATATTCTGAGCAATTTTGAACACCATACCTGAGGAAGGATGTGCTGGCTCTGGAGAGGTTCCAGACGAGGTTTACAAGAATGATTCCAGGAATGAGTAGGGTAACCTATGATTAACATTTGTTAGCACTGGGCCTGTACTCGCTGGTGTTTAGAAGAAAGAGGGGGGACCTCATTGAAACATACAGAATAGTGAAAGGCTTAAATAGAGTGGTTGTGGAGAGGATGTTTCCACTAGTGGGAGAGTCTAAGACTAGAGGTCATATCCTCAGAATTAAAGGATATTCTTTCAAGGAGATGAGGAGAAATTTATTTAGTGAGATGGTGGTGAATCTGTGGAATTATTTGCCACAAGGCTGTGGAGGTCAAGTTAGTGAATATTTTTAAGGTAGCAATAGATAGATTTTTGGTTAGTACAGGTGTCAGAGGTTATTGGGAGAAGGCAGGAGAATGGGGTTTAATGAGGGAGAGATGGATCAGCCATTTCCTCGCCCCGCCTTACCTCTCTGAGCTGCTCCACCTATATGCTCCTGCCCGGTGCCTCAGGTCAGCTGATCAGCTGCTCCTTGAGGTACCAAGGTCTAAGCGGAAGCTCAGAGGGGATAGAGCCTTTTCTGTTGCTGCTCCGGCACTCTGGAACACCTTGCCGCTGCACATCAGACAGGCCCCCTCACTGTCCATCTTCAAATCCTCCCTAAAAACACATTTTTATTCTTTGGCTTTCGACACTGGCTGAGGCATTGCTCCTGTTTTTAGTGCTTTTAATGTGTTTTAATTTTTAGTGTGTTTTTATAGTCCTTCGTTTTACGGTTTTTAATGGTTTTTAATTGTTTGTAATAGCTTTTTGTTCATGAGTTCTCATGTACAGCACTTTGTGGCAACTGTAGTTGTTTAAAGTGCTTTATAAATAAAGTTATTATTATTATTATTATTTCCTTTGCACCTATAGAACTTTCTGGTTGCAATATGAGAAGTGGTCATCTCTTCACTTAAGTATTACAAGTTTTTCTCTTGTTCTTGTCCGGTCATGACTTTCTACAAAATTGAAAGATCTCTTTCTTGCCAACTGTATCCAGCGAACTTTCCCTTTTAACACGTATAGGCATGCCTCTGTTCAAATCAAGTATTTAATTGTCATATATACCAGCAGTAGATTCTTACTTGTTGTAGCTTTACAATAACGACACAAATAAATATACAATTCTGTGCTATTACAATAATGACAGTGTGTGTTCCTTCATTAATGGTCAGTTAAAGATGCCGCTAGTAAGAGGTTGTAGAACGTGGTAGACACTGCCTGATTGTGCATGGGTACTGATGGATCAGGCAATGTGTGTTTTTACATATTGATTATAGTATTGCTTGTTATTGATTTATTGTATTTCGGGTCTACCACCAATTTTCTGGCATCTTTGGTTGCAGAGCCTTTCTGGATTATCCGTTTTTCCAGTCCAACAGAGGTCCCTGCCTTGGGGGGGGGGGGGGGGGGGGCTAAGATATTGCCTGCTAAGTTGGCCACGGAAGTCAATTATGGGAAAGGACCGGTCCGGATTTCCAGAGCCCTGGATATAGGCGGCAAACTCAGCCGATTGGTAAGGATTATTTTCTCTGGAACATCTGCGGTTGAGGGGAGCCCTGATAGAAGTATATAAAATTATTAAAAGGGATAGATAGTCAGATCCTTTATCCCAGGGTGGAAATATCAAAGACAAGAGTGCATAGTTTTAGCGTGTAAAGGAGATGTGCAGGACAAGTTCTTTTACACAGAGTTGTGGGTGGCTGGAATGCCCTGCCAGGGGTGGTGGTGGAGGCATATGCAATAGTGGCATTTCAGATTGAAATACCACTATTGTTCATGAAACAACTTGCTTACCACTGAAATACCACTATTGTTAGTCACGTAGATATGCAGGGATTGGAGGGATATGGATCATTTGCTGGCAGGGGAGATTAGTTTAACTTGGCATTATGTTCAACATTGTCCTGTCCCATGCTGTATTTTCTAAGATTTTAAAACCAAATAAACATTTCCAATCTAAAATCCATGTGATGGATTAATAAACCTTTAGGTTGATGGACTACTGCTCTTGAAAGTCTTCAGTTAACATGATTCAATCAATTAGTGATAAATCTGGTATGGCTGTAAAGTTATGATTTCAAGGAAATTACTTAGCTTAAAAAGACAGCGAATTTCCCTCCCAAAAAAATAGGTGAATAATCACAAATTTGTACTTGGTCGCAAACAGACATTTCAACAATATGCCACTCAGAGCAAAAGCCATAATTTTTAATGCCAATTTTTTCATGACATTTTGTACAGTATGACTTATTCTTTTTACACATGACTTTCAATTTTCATATTTGAATTAACATAATCAGTGCAAATGTTTAAACAGTAGGCCAGTCTTTCTGTATGCAGGAGTTACCGATACCCATCAAATACCTACAGCAAAATTCCCAGCTAAGTATGCTAATGGTATATAGGATATCAACACCAATTAGCAGAGTTAATCAGTGAAATTACAATTACAAAAATTGCAGATGTTGGAAATCTAAAATAAAAACAAAAAATTGGATTAAATGGCCACCAGACATTACCCATAATGTGTAAGTGATTGGCAGATGCTGGGAGAAGTTGGTGGGAATGTGGGGGAATTTTTTTTGAAATAGTATAGGATTAGTACAAATGGGTGTTTGTTGGCTGGTATGGACAAGAATAATAAATGATAACTGCCAGCTCACGACAACAGGATATAGTTTGCCTCTAATTACATGGGTGTTCACTTTGTGCTGTTGACAACCACATAAACATCAAAGCAATCATTTGATTTGCCATAGTTGTGTAATAGCAAGGAATTCAGCAACTCAATGTTTGAGATCAATCGCTCATCATTCAAACAGCTTCTCTCAGAATATGCTGCACAAATAGAGCAATAGCATTGATTTAACAGAATATCTGACTGAAAAGGGAAATTGCTCAGTCAATTAATCATATTCTACTCATTACAAACATTTCTTATTTGTTATGTTTTCCATGTTAACATAGAAACACCACTCAATATTTTGTTCTTCCACAAAGTCTACCATCAAGCTGTTAGCAATTTGTTTTCTGTTGTCTGCAAAAATGCAAATTTCCTCTCAAGATGACAGTGATGGATTTGTGGCTTTGGTGCACCACAGACTGCTTGGTACTAACTGGTGTACCTGTAGACATAGAGTGATGCAGTGTGTAAATAGGCTCTTCGGCCCAACTTGCCTACATTGGACAACATGTCCCAGCTACACTAGTTCCACCTGCCCGTGTCTGATCTATATCCCTCCAAACCTGTCCTATCCATGTATGTGTCTAAATGTTTCTTAAATGTTGGGTAAAGTTCCAGCCTCATCTACCTCCTCTGGCAGCTTGTTCCATGCAACCACCACCCTTTGTGTGAAAAAGTTACCCCTCAGATTCCTATTAAATCTTTTCCCTTTCACCTTAAGTCCATGTCCTCTGGTCCCCAATTCCCCTTCTCTGGGCAAGAGACTGTGCATCCACCCGATCTATTTCTTTCATGATTTTATACACATCTATAAGATTACCTATAAGACTATAAGACATGTAGTCTCGGGGAAGTGAGTTTGATTGTGTTGGTGAAGACATTGCATGAGAGCCAGAGGATACAAGAGAGCCTGAAAGGGAACAAAGATTTTGGTATATCTTGCAAGACTGGTGTCAAGATGGCGGCGCTGCCTTAGCAGCTGCGGCTCGCCTGCAGTCCGTCTGTTTTTTTTCTTTTTTGTGTTGTTCTTTTGTCCTGTTTTAGGTTTATTGTGTATGTGTGTGGGTGGGGGGGAGAAAACATGTTTTTGGTCTCTTATTTCGGGGGGATGCGACTTCTCTTGTCGTATCCCCCGTCTCCGTCTCTGCCTGCGCCGGGGCCTAATAGCGGAGCTGGCGGCCTCGGAGCTGGGGCAGCGGCCACCCGACCCCGGAGCAGGCAGCGGCAGCGGCGATCCGCCCTCGGAGCAGGCAGCGGCAGTGGCGACCCGCCCTCGGAGCAGGCAGCGGCTGCGGCGACCCGACCCCGGAATGGCAGCGGCAGCGGCGACCCGACCCCGGAGCGGGCAGCGGCAGTGGCGACCCGAACTCGGAGCGGGCAGCGGCAGTGGCGACCCGACCCCGGAGCGGGCAGCGGCAGTGGCGACCCGAACTCGGAGCGGGCAGCGGCAGTGGCGACCCGACCCCGGCGCAGGCAGCGGCTGCAGCGACCCGACCCCGGAGCGGGCAGCGGCTGTGGCGACCCGAACTCGGAGCGGGCAGCGGCTGCGGCAGCGGCGACCCGACCTCAGAGCAGGCAGCGGCAGCAGCCACCAGACCTCGGAGCGGGCAGAGGCAGCGGCAGCAGCGATCCGACCTCGGAGGATCGGCCGCGGGCCCGATGGACGACATTGTCGGGAGCTCGCAGGTTGGTGACCTGTTCTCTGGAGCTCCCGCGACAACAGCTGTGTCCTCTGGACTGGAGGGCCGCAGCTTCGGCGGCTTCGACCACCCCGGGCCGCGAGGTTGAACCGGCCCGTTTGCGGAGCTTGGATTCAGCCGCGGGACTGACATTACTTACCATCACCCGGCGGGGTCACAACATCCGAAGCCTGGATCGCCTCGGCGCAGAGGGAGAATAAGAAGGGAAGAGACAAAGACTTAAGACTTTTGCCTTCCATCACAGTGAGGAGTATTCAACTCACTGTGGTGGATGTTAATTTGTGTTTTTTGTGTGTTTTTGCCAATTTTTTACTATATGTAGGACTGCAAGGCAACGACATTTCGTTCAGACCGCAAGGTCTGAATGACAATAAAGGCTACTTTGACTTTACTGTAAGGGATGTTGCTCATGTTGGTAAATCTCCCTGGCAATTTCCTGCCAGCATCACTTGCATGTAACTTTGGAGAATACATATGGCCACTTTGCAAATAAGATATTCATCATTTGAATTATATAATCTATCAGTCTCTAAATTCCTTTCACTGTATCCTGGGACCAAGCTCTCTGCATTCAGGTTAAACAGTTGCTTTCATCTGCATGTAATCAGCCTTCTGCAGTAGTTGCAAGACAGCTAGTTGCATTATGTCTGTGCCTTTGAGAGCTGGAAAATGAAAACTAGGCTGCACACTAAAAGCTGGCAGCTGCGTGGAATTTGAGGAATTCAAACAATCGTGTTTTTTTCATGGTGTAATTTTGTGATAATTTGGGGACTTTTGTATATGGCATCAGAGAGACTTGGAATGTTGTTTTAATGCAAGAAAAGGTGCAGGGGAATTTGAAGGCTAGGCTTCTGCCCAATGTTTTGTTTTAAACTGTATGTGGATAAAAAGTTGGCCATTGTTGGACTGCGATATGGGTAATTTTTCATTGATGGTTGTGAATGTTTTGGATTTCCTACCCCAGAGAGCCACAGATGATTTATCATTACATATGTTCCAAATTAAAATAGTTTATTTTTAATTATGGAAGAATTAAGGTTTTGGGCAATTAGGCAGAAAAGTAGAGAGATAGCCAATGCTCAGATCAACAGCATTAAGGGACTGCATGGCCTACTTTACTCCTATTTCTTATGGAAACGTAAGAAGCTGCAGATGCTGGAATTTGAGTAAAACACAACATGTTGGAGTAACTCAGCAGGTCAGGCAGCATCTGTGGAGAGAATGGATAGACAATGCTTTGAGTCTAGTCACTTCTTTAGATGGAAGAAGGGCCTTGATCTGAAACATCATCTGTCCATTCCATGCACAGATGCTACCTGTCCTGCTGAGTTCCTTCAGCACCTTGTATTTTGCTCCAATTTCTTATGTACCTATTATATTTCTTGCAAGACCCTTGGTTGTCAGGACTGTCTTATGAAGAAAGACTGGATAGACTTGGTTTATACTCTCTAGAATTTAGGAGATTGAGAGGGGATCTTATAGAAACTTACAAAATTCTTAAGGGGTTGGACAGGCTCGATGCAGGAAGATTGCTCCCGATGTTGGGGAAGTCCAGGACAAGGGGTCACAGCTTAAGGATAAGGGGGAAATCCTTTAAAACCGAGATGAGAAGAACTTTTTTCACACAGAGAGTGGTGAATCTCTGGAACTCCCTGCCACAGAGGGTAGTCGAGGCCAGTTCATTGGCTATATTTAAGAGGGAGTTAGATGTGGCCCTTGTGGCTAAGGGGATCAGAGGGTATGGAGAGAAGGCAGGTACGGGATACTGAGTTGGATGATCAGCCATGATCATATTGAATGGCGGTGCAGGCTCGAAGGGCCGAATGGCCTACTCCTGCACCTAATTTCTATGTTTCTATGTTTCTATGTTGTACTGAGGAGGATTGGATCCAAAGTTTCTACAGACTGAAGAAGTGTCTCGACCTGAAATATCCATTCCTTCTCTCCAGTGATGTTGCCCGTCCCGCTAAGTTACTCCTGCATTTTGTGTCTATCTTCAAATGACGTCAAGCGCTCCAGACGGCTGTGCGGACGCATGATGACGTGCGCGACCATCGCGCGTCATTCACTACCGGCATGTCACGTAAATGACAGCCAAGTGGGACAGGCCCTTAAGGTGTCTCAGTCCTGAAACATTACAACATGAATTCCTCAGGTAGTATCATAGAAACATAGAAAATAGGAGCAGGAGTAGGCCATGGCTGATCATCCAACTCAGTATCCTGTACCTGCCTTCTCTCCATACCCCCTAATATATTTAGCCACAAGGGCCACATCTAGCTCCCTCTTAAATATAGCCAATGAACTGGCCTCAACTACCTTCTGTGGCTGAGAATTCCAGAGATTCACCACTCTCCGTGTGAAAAATGTTTTTCTCACCTAAAAGATTTCCCCCTTATCCTTAAACTGTGACCCCTTGTTCTGGACTTCCCCAACATCGGGAACAATTTTCCTGCATCTAGCTTGTCCTACCCCTTAAGAATTTTGTAACTTTCTTTAAGATCCCCTCTCAATCTTCTAAATTCTAGCGAGTACAAGCCGAGTCTATCCAGTCTTTCTTCATATGAAAGTCCTGACATCCCAGGAATCAGTCTGGTGAACCTTCTCTGTACTCCCTCTATGGCAATAATGTATTTCCTCAGATTAGGAGACCAAAACTGTACGCAATACTCCAGGTGTGGTCTCACCAAGACCCTGTACAACTGCAGTAGAACCTCCCTGCTCCTATACTCAAATCCTCGTAGTTGTAACATGTTCAGCTTTTTCATTATTAACCAGAAATGTGGTTGTTTAATGGTGATACATAATTAAAAATAATTTTTCTTTCAATGCACCAAAAATCGGATTAATATTCAGTCATAGGCTGATAAAGCTCATGTGACATTTACCCCAGGCAGAATGGACCAAGCGCTGTTCACACAGTTACTTTTAAGAGAAAGTTTCATCAAACGGCTGTGAGCAGCTGTCTTCCTGATAGTTAAATAGCCTCAATTACTGGAGACATTAGAGTGCAAATTCTGGAATCTGAAGAAATGATCAGTTGGAGGATCACAGCAGGTCAAGCAGCATCTGTGGGTAGAATGGAATGGTCTAAATTTTGCATTAGAATGCAAGACTCAAACATAAACCATTCCTTTCCACCATAGATGTTGCTCAACCCGCTGAGTACCTATAGCCTCAGTTACTCTCTCTTTGCCATGCCTTTTATTGATTCATGCAATGTGGGAATTATTGAAAAGGAGTCAGTATGAAAGTTCTGCCATGACCTTATTGAATGGCTGATCAAGTTAATAAGTATGGTCTCCTCTTACTCGGCCTTCTATGAACCATGGAACACTCCAGACTAAATAGTCAATATTTTAAATGCTACCTACTCCACTGCACATGCAAGATCTTTTCAAAGAAGAGACAATTTCTCAACTCTCAGCTGGCACCCTCTGCCAAGAACTGTACAGCTATATTTTACGTAACTTGATCGTTCTCACGGGCTCAGTTTTACAATGCATAAATAAAAGGCCTCACCAATGTGGCCTCACCAATGTATTGAACAACTGTAACATAATATCCCAACTTTTATACTCAATACCCTGACTGATGAAGGCCATTGTACCAAAAGTCTTTTTGACCACCCTTATCTAGCTGTAACGAAACTTTCAAAGAACTTTGCGCCTGCGCTGTTTGATTATGCTCAACAACAGTCCCCAGGACCCTGTCATCCAGTGAAGGTATTGACCCGATTTGACTTCCCAAAATACAATACCTCAAATTTATTTCATGACACTCCATTAATCATTCATCAACACATTTGCCTTTCTGGTCAAGATCCTGCTATAAATATTATAATTATCTTCATTGTCTACAATACCACTCACTTTAGTGTCATCTAAAAACCTACTAAAACATTCTCATCCAAATCATTGATATAAACCACAAACAGCATCGAGGCCCAGCACCGAAACCTGAGGCACACCACTTGTCACAGGCCTCCAGTCCAAGAAACAACTTTCCACCATCAACCCCAGCTTTCTTCCTTGAAGCTGATTCTCTATCCAGTTGGTTAGCTTGCCCTGGATCCCTTGGATCCAGCAGCCTGACGTATCAAACCTTATTGAACACCTTTTGAAGTCCATATAGACAACATCTATGGCTTTGGCCTCATCAACCTTTTTGGTTACTTCCTCTGCAACATTTTCTAATATTAAATGTTTACAACATATTCCCATCAAATTGAAACTGACCATTTTGCCAGAGTATTTCTAAGAGACATTACAAACAAACCACTTCAGAAATAATAAGTGTGATATCCTTGTGTAGTAAAATATCATGCCTGGAAAAGTTAACTTTAGCCAGAGATTAAGGTTAAAAGGCAACAACTCAAACGAGTAGGCAGTACATTTCATTAGAATAGAATGCCTTTATTGTCATTTAAACAAACAAAGGTTTGAACAAAATGTCATTCCCTGCAGTTATAACAACAACAAAAAAACCCACCCAATTAACACAGTTGCACACAAACACCCATCACAGTGAATCTCCAAACCTCCTCACTGTGATGGAAGGCAAATGTCTTATCTCTTCCCTGTTCTTACCCCGCAGTCAGGCAGTCAAACTGCTGTGTCGAGGCGATCGAGGCTCTTGATGTTAAAGCCCCCGGCAGGCGATGGTAAGTCCCGCGGCCGATTAAGCCGTGCCAGGCGATGTAAGGCCCTGCGAATGGGACGATTCAAACCCTGCGATTCGAGGGCGGGCGAAGTTGCCGTTGCGGGAACTCCCGAAAATCGGTATCCTACCGGGGACCTGTCAGCTCACGATTTTACCGTCCACAGGGCCTGCGGCCGAAACCTCCGAAGCTCCGAAGTCAGGTCACAGCCGCAGTGCCACCACAGCCTCCGAAGTCAGCCAGCTCCGTGATGGTAAGTCCGCAGGCTCTACGACTGGTGCCCTCAGATCGATTCCAGTTGGAGGCCCCAACGAAACGAAGACACGACAAGGAAAAGGTCGCGTCCCCGTTCAAGGAAGAGTTTAAAAAAGTTTCCCCCATGCCCCCACATATACACAACTAAAAATAAACCAAAAACATACTCCTAACAAGACAAAAAAAAAAAAAAAAAAGACAAACGGAGCCGCAACTGCTTAGGCAGTGCCACCACTTCCGGTAGCAAGATAAAGAATAAAATATTTTGGATACAGTTTCTTGAACAAAAAAAACCTCTCATCCACGTATATGAAATACAACATCTCAAGACAGCTCATTGGAATTCAAAATAAATGACTACCAAAGCAATGACAGAATTAAAAAAAAACCTAAAGTGACCAACGACTCAAGGACATAGAAGCAGGAATACACAATTTAGCCAATAAACCCTGCTCTGCCATTCAATCAGATCTTGCTTGATTGTATCTTCAACTTGGGGGTTACCTGACTTACTCCACATTTCTTATCTTTACAAGTAAAACCCTATGTATTTCAATCAAGAAGCAGTCTGTGAGATGACCTACTATCTGTTGTATTCAAGAAAGAGGGCTACAGATTAGTTCCCATCTGTGAACAACTGCTTTCCTGATTTTGGTCCTAAATTCAAAATTATATCCCTTGTTCTGAATTTAATAACCAGAGGAAATATCATATTTATCTGATTTTAAGGATTTGGATTCAATTATAGGAACAGGAAACATGTTTAAGTAACATTAACATGTTTAAGTAACATTAATTACTTAAACATGATATCAAACTTGTTTTAATTTGCTGATTTCCCCGGAAATCCAATAAATGTATGTTGATATAGAGTTGGGGCCCCCAAACTTTTCAGCATGAGGGCCACATTATATATTTGGCACATTTTTGCGGGCCGCAGGAAAAAATAAAGAAATGTCACACACACACCCACACACACCCACACACACTCACCCCCACAATCACACACACCGGCCAACACACACACACTCTCACTCACACTCTCACATCCACCCACACACTCACTCACTCACACACCAACCCATACATACAAACTCACTCACTCACATGCCCACACCCAGAGCCAGAGCCGTCACCTCACCAGAGTTCTAGGCTCAGCACCAGGCCTACAGTCTCCACGATGCAGACAGCACATTGTCTGGCACTGCTGGTGCATAGTGCTCCCCCCCCTCCCACCCCCCTACGTGTTAAGAGCTTGCTGCGAGCCAGTTAAAATCTTGTGGCAGGCCGGATGTGGCCCACGGGCCATAGTTTGGAGACCCTTGATGTAGAGGCATAAAGACATACAGCATGGAATGGGTCCTTTAGCCCAGCCAGTCCACACCGACCTTCAACTATCCACTTAGAGTAATCCAACCAGCCCTTTTAATATGCCCCTCAACTACCCCCAGATTCTACCACTCACCTACACACTAGGGGTAATTCACAGCACCCCCTCAGCACATCTTTGGGAAGTGGGTGGAAACCAGAGGAAACCGACAATGTCACAGAGAGAAACCTGCAAGCTCTACACAGTTAGCACCTGGATCAATCCTAGATATCTGGCACCAAGGCAGTGGCTGCAGTAATTGTGCCACTGTGGTGTATGTTTTATAGTTTCAAACACCTGATTTGATAATTCCATTGAGGGTGGCATGGTGGGGCAGAGGGTGGCACAGTGACGTAGCTGGTAGACAGCTGCCTCAGCACCAGAGACCATGGGTGCAGTCAGTGTGGAGTTCACAAGTTCCCCCTGTAACCACGCAGATTTCCTCCGCTGCAGCAGCTCACTGGCTGACAAGTTGTATTGAACAGTGTTTAAGTGATCCTGATAGTCAGTGGCATTTTAAAACTGCAAATTGAAAAAACGTTCAAGGAATATATATATATACATATATTTTAATATGCCAATAACTAACAATTATTTTTTTTTTAAAGTTTCATAAACTAAAATAACCCAAGCGCAAACCTGCGATTACCTTTTTTCTCAATGGTGGTGACCCCATTCAAATGGTGTCACTATTTGGTCACCATCCCTCCCTAATCTAAAGCTGATGGAACATACAGTATGTGAAATGAATCATGGACATATGAGGCACAATAAACGTTGCAAAACTGATAACCTGTGTAGCTGCAAATACTAATCAGAGCAGTAACTATTCTCCATGCTCCTGATGAAAGATAAGGAGATGTGATTAATGTAATGAAATGTGGTGATTATTGGTTTAAAAATAATAGTAGTAATTAAACTAATCGGAAAGCGGTTTAGCAATGTATGTGGAACAGAAGGGAAGTTTACAGCCAAGTATGTGTGCAAGTGGATTTGAAAGTTAAATTACCACAGATAACAAGAAGTTATAGTAACTGCAGAATTATATTCTGTACATCAGTCAAAGGTATTAACTGTTAAATTTGTATTATATTACTGGTTGTCTTTTAATGCCAGGCGTTCGAAATAAGTGAAGAAAGACCTGTGTAAATTCAGAGAAAATAGAAAATATAAAATACATTTTAATTTAAGCTTAACTGGAAGTCAAGAAACAACTCAGCACTCTGAATCAGGGGCTGATAAATTTGAGAATCAATAAATAATAAGTAATTGCATTCAATAAATAAAATTACGAAGCAACTCAATGGTTTGAAGATTTTACTCATCTTTAGTATGTTCATTATTCAAAACATGCAAAAATTACAAAGTAAATAATATCAGTGGAGTGGAAGCACTGACTTTAAGGATATCTCGCAAGACACAGAATAATGTACAGAACCAATGGTACGACCATTGATTAGGAACATGAAGCCATCTTATTTCCGAGGTATTATATTTGAAGAAATATAGCACTACACTACCTTAGTGTTTCATTTTAAGTTAAGAAATACATTTAAAATAAAATCAAGCCAGATGGAACGTTACTATATCAAGTTCTAAAAATCAATAATTTATGCTTGTCCAATGACTTGAATTTTAATTAGCAGCATTATCAAAACAATTATTTAATTATACAATATTTTTGTTCCTGGCCTATATCTGCCTTCCATCAAGATTGTATTAAGAATTTAACAAAACCTTGTGGATGCCTCCTTCCTTCCTTCAGTGTTGCACTGCCATCATGTGGCATCAACAAGCCACCTGACCTGAAGATTAAATGTATAGTAATTTAAAAAATAACAGTTTCATTTGTTTTCTTAATATTGGTCTATATTAATGTATAGCAAATTAGGAAAAAAATGTAAATCAATTTTTTCGAATCGCATTAAGTAATTTTCACAACGTTATCCTATCAATAGCAAATTGATTGGCATTCTCTGAATTTACCAAGACAATCCATATATCCATTTGCTTGATAAGGAATATATAATTCAACATATTGAGAAGGTTTACTACTATGCCACTGTTGCATTGGGGTTATTTTAAAATGAAGACCTGTGAATTATATGTTTTACAAAATCAAAACTTGTGGATTAGGAATCAAATATATGAAGCAAACCGATAAAATACATGGCAGTCTTACAATTACAATCAAAAGCAAACCTTTGTAACTTACTTTTGGCCTTAAACCTTATTCATCCCATTCATCTCAACAATCATGGTGGCTTCACCTTTGATGAATATACCTACACTCCAGGTCCACACTTGATCCTCAGTAGATTTTCATCTCAATCATCAAGCCCACATCTGCTCACAACGAGGTCACAGTTTGATGTAAAATTGAATAATTTGTTGTTAAATGTCTCTAATTCCACTCCCCATGCTTTCTGAAAATAGGACAGCAAATGCATGACCGAGGAGTTGGTGCAGGGGGCAGTGATTCCGATTTATGGATCATTGGGATCTCTTCTGGGGCAGAGGTGACCTGTACAAGAGAACCCGGTTGCACCTGAACGTGACGGGATCCATTATCTAGGCAGGCAGGTTTGTTAGTGCTACTTGGGATGGTTGAAACGGGATCCAAAGCAGGAATGAGGCAGGTGAAATGCTGGAAGTCATCGAAAGCACAAGATAGTGGCTGATAGCAAGGAAGGATTTTGGATAAATTTGCATTATTTTAATGCAAGAGACCTGATGGCTAAAGTGGCTGTACCCGGGGCCTGGTTAGCTAAGTATTACTGGGGTGTTATAAGAAATTACGGAAAACTTGCGTACGGAGGGACAGGACTGGCAGCTTAATATTCCAGGGTACAGGTACTGCAGGTGAGACAGAGGTGGGGGTCAAAATGGGAGTTTCTTTATCAATTAAGGGGAAAGGTGAGGTGAGAAATAAAGAGGGAATGATCACCTTATTGGGTGTGTACTATTGGCCTCCAAATAGTCTATAGGAATTTGAAGAACAAATATGCACGAGATTGCAGTAATTGCAAGATCAGCAGGTTGTCATAGTAGGAGATTTTAACATGTCAAACATTGACTGGGACTGCCATAGCATCAACAGATTAGGCGGGGTGGAATTTATCAAATATATCCAGGAAGGTTTCCGTACCCAATATATAGATGGCATTACAAGGGAAAAGGCAAAACAATCAACTCTTAGGAAATTGGGAAGGGCATTTGAGGAAGTGTCAGTGAAAACCACAGTTCCATTAGCCTGAAAATAGTCATCCATAAGGAAAAGGCTGGTCTATGAGTTAAAGTTCTGAATTAGGCCAAAGCCAACTGTGATTGGAGTAGTATGTTTGTAAACAAACGAATGTTCAGAAAGTGGAATACTTAAAGAGTGTGATAGTGAAAGTTCAAAGCATCTATATTCCTGTTAGTGCTGGGATCAAGTGTATCCCTGGAGGAGTGAGGACCATATTTAGAAAGGAAATTGGGTGGGCAAAAAGGAGGCAGGAGATAGCTCTGGCAATAGTATTATGGCAAATCCAAAAACATTAAAAGTACATTAAGGGAAAGAGGGTGGCTTGAGCGAGAGATTTGGACCAATGGGACCTTTGGAGAATAGAAACCGAAGTGGCCATCAATGTGAGCAGACACAGGAGTTGCTGGACATCCTCAGGTGTATTAAGGTAGATAAATCTTGCAGACCTGATAAGATTTATCTGTGGACACTGTGGAAAGCTTGAGAAGAAATTGCAGTTGCACTAGCTGAGATATATGAATCACCGTTAGGCACAGATGAGGCGCCAGCAGGGATGCACTTAATTCCAGCTTCCTAACTCCCACCTGCCTTGCCTTTCACTTTAACAGAAACATGCAAGGAAAACCCTGAGAACTAGAGACTAGTGAACCTACCATCTTTAGTAGTAAGTTACAGGAGAGGATCCTGAGGGATATATGTATATATATATGCATTTGGATAAACAAAGACTAATTAGTGATAGACAACATGGTTTTATACGTGGGAGATTATGATTCATGGACGTGATTGAGCCTTTTGAAGAAGTAACCAAGAACTAGGTGGTATCACAAACAGTGAAGATGGTTATCAAAAATTACAACGGAATCTTGGTCAGATGGGCAAGAGTGCAAAAGAATGTTTAATGGATTTTAATGCAGATAAGTACGAGGTGTTGCATTTTGTGAAGTTAAACCAGGGCAGGACATTCACAGTGAATGGTAGGGCCCTGGAGAGTATCGTAAACTAACAATATAGAAAGTAAGATAGGGTGACAAAGAAGGCTTTTGGTATATTAGTCTTCAGCAGTCAGGGTATTGAATATAGATGTTGGAACCTTACTTTCAAGTTGTAAAAGATCTTGGTAAGGCCGCATTTGGAATATTCCTTTTTCCAGAGATGCTGTCTGACTCGCTGAGATACTCCAGCTTTTTGTGTCTATGTTCGCTTTAAACCAGCATCTGCAGTTCCTTCCTACACATTTGGGATATTGTGTTCAGTTTTGGTTATACTGCTATATGAAGTATGTAATTAAGCTGCAAAGAGTACAGAGAAGATTTATGAGGCTGTTATGGACAATAGATAATAGACAATAGACAATAGGTGCAGGAGTAGGCCATTTGGCCCTTCGAGCCAGCACCACCATTCAATGTGATCATGGTTGATCATCCCCAATCAGAACCCTGTTCCTGCCTTCTCCCCATATCCCCTGACTCCGCTATTTTTAAGAGCCCTATCTAGCTCTCTCTTGAAAGCATCCAGAGAACCTGCCTCCACCGCTCTCTGAGGCAGAGAATTCCACAGACTCACCACTCTCTGTGAGAAAAAGTGTTTCCTCGTCTCCGTTCTAAATGGCTTACTCCTTATTCTTAAATTGTGGCCCCTGGTTCTGGACTCCCCCAACATCGGGAACATGTTTCCTGCCTAGCATGTCCAAGCCCTTAACAATCTTGTATGTTTCAATGAGATACCTTCTCATCCTTCCTAACTCCAGAGTGTACAAGCCCAGCTGTTCCACTCCTCAGCATATGACAATCCCGGGAATTAACCTTGTAAACCTGCGCTGCACTCCCTCAATAGCAAGAATGTCCTTCCTCAAATTAGGGGACCAAAACTGCACACAATACTCCAGGTGTGGTCTCACTAGGGCTCTGCACAACTGTTGCTAGGACTGGAGGGCCTGAGCTATAGAGAAACATAAGGCAAGCTAGGATTTTATTCCTTGGACTGCATGAAGCTAAGGGACGATCTTATACAGGTAAAATTATGAAGGGAATTGTTAGGGTGAATGTACTGAGTCTTTTACCCAGGGTAGGGAAATCATGGACCAGAGGACATAGGTTTCAGGTGAGAGGGGAAAGATATAATAGGAACATGAGAGCCAACCTTTTCATTTAGAGGGTGGTGGGTATATGGGATGAGCTGCGAGAGGAGACATTTGAAGCAGGTACCAATGACAACATCTAAAAGACACTTGTACAGGTACATGGATAGGAAAAGTTTATAGGGAATTGTGGGAAAATGGGACTAGCTCAGAAGCAGCATTTTGCTCAGTGTGGATGAGTTGGCTAAAGAGCCTATGTTTGTGCTGTATGATTCTATGCCTCTTTTTATGACTATTGTAACAAGTAATGATTACAAGCTAGCTAAATATTTTTTATCCATGAAGTACATAATGTCCTAACGATGGAAGAAATGCAGCAGTGGAAAGGGCCCCACGGCCCACAATATCTGTGCCGAACATCATGTAAGGTTAAACTAGTCTCCTCCACCTGCACATGATCCACATCATTCCATTCCCTGCATTTTCATGTGACTGCTTAAATATCACTATTGTCTCAGCTTCCATCACACACCCTGGCAATGCATTCCAAGCCAATCCCTCTAATCCCTCTAATCCACGCAACATTCTGGTAAACATCGTCTGCATCCTCTCTGAAGCCTCCACATCCTTCCTGTAATAGGGTAAACATAACTACACACCACACTCCAAATGCAGCCTATCCAAAGTTTTATAAAGCTGCAACATGTTTCCTGAACATTATATTCAATGCCCTGACCAATGATGGCTGACATACCGTATGGCTTATTTACCACGCTATCTACTTGTGTTGCATCTTTTAGGAGCTATGGATTAGGACCCCAAGATCTCTCTGTACATCAATGCTGATAAAGGTTTTGTTATTAACTGTATACATTCTTTGCATTCCCATACAAGCGATCTCCCAAAGTGCAAAACCTCACACTTGCTTGAATCAAACTTCATCTGCAATTTCTCCACCCTTACCTGTAACAGGTCTATATCCCAATGTAACCTTTGTCTCAGAGAAATCAATCGAGGACTCGGACTTATGGAGAGCGAGACTTTATTATGTGATATCACGGAGGAACTGCCCTGGGAGAGCACAGACGGCACAGGTTTATATACTGCCGAACAAACAAGCTTTGACAGCCTTCCTTACTGCTCGCAACTCCACTGATTTTGGTAACATCTGCAAACTTACTAACCAACCCATTTACATTTATTTCCAAGATATATCCAGAAACAGAAGTTTAATTTAGTTTAGAGGTACCCTTCAGCCCACCGAGTCTGTGAAGACCAGCAATCCCTGTACACTAGTACTATCCTACACACTAGGGCCAATTTACAATTTTTACTAAAGCCAATTAACCTACAAACCTGTACATCTTTGGAGTGTGGGAGAAACCCATAGAACCCAGGTAAAACCCACACGATCACAGGGAGAACATACAAACTCCGTACAGACAGCACCCATAGTCAGGATCGAAACCGGGACTCTGGCGATGTAAGGCAGCAACTATACAGCTGCGCTACTGTGCAACCCTTTACCCATTAACCAATTATGCCAAGTCAACCTGATGCTACATTCAGTCAAATCCTGACCTCAACGGGCAATAACTCCCACTTTACCTCAAGAATTTAGTTTTGTTCTACATTTCGACCATGGTTGTGACAAAAAATGCTCGAGTAATGCATTGGAACAGGCAGTATTTCTAGATAGAAATGGGTTCTGCAGAGTTACTCCAGCATTTTGTGTCTATCTTCGTTGTAAACCAGCATCTGCAGGTCCTTCCTACAAACTTCCTCTAGAACATAGGTTCAACGTGATCCCGTCACTAGTCACGTCTTCCCATTTCCACCTCTTTCCATTTTCTGTAGACATCAACCCCTTCCCGACTCTTTGGTTCATTTTTTGCATCCCACTCAAACAGCCCCCCTCCTCAATTATTTTCCCCTGCAACTGCAGTAGATGTAACACCTGTCCCTATTCCTCCTCCCTCACATTCATCCATGGATCCCAGAAGCCATTCCAGGTGAGCAGAGGTTCTCATTGCACCTCTTCAAACCTTTTTTTAGAGCATTTGGTGCACCTGATGTGGCCCCCTTTACATCGGTGAGGCACAGGTGCAGTCTAGGTGATCATTTTGTTTAGACCTCCAAGGCCTGCTGGATTTCCGGGTTGCTAACGATTCTAACTCCTCGTTCCATTCTCATACTAACGTTTCTGCTCATCCTGCAAATGGGCCTACTCCACACGCAGACAGGAGGAACAGCACCTTATATTCCACTTGGGTAGCTTACAACCCAGTGGTATGAACATTGATACCAATATTAAGTAACAACCAATCTTCCCCCTCTCTCTTACCTGTGCAACTCCACCCAACCCCACCCTGGTGGGCACTTATTTCTCCCACTGTCCTGCACCTCATCCCCAATCCCCATGATGTTCACTTCCACCAGTTAAAAGTAGGACCTCAAAGGTAATAATCTCTGGATTACTACCAGTGCCACGGGCTAGTCAGAGTAGAAATAGGAGGATATTGCAGATGAATACGTGGCTTGAAAAATGGTGCAAGGGGGAGGGATTCAAATTTCTAGGGCATTGGAACCAGTTCTGGGGGAGGTGGGACCAGTACAAACAGTACGGTCTGCACCTGGGCTGGAATGGAACCAATGTCCTTGGGGGAGTGTTTGCTAGTGCTGTCGGGGAGGATTTAAACTAATGTGGCAGAGGGATGGGTGCAAGAGCAGAGAGGCAGAGGGGTGTAAAATGAGGGTAGAAGCAATAGGTAGCAAGGTGAAAAGTAAAAGTGGCAGGCAGATAAATCCAGGGCAAAAATCAAAAAGGGCCACTTTTCAACATAATTGTATAAGGGGTAAGAGTATTGTAAAAACAAGCCTGAAGGCTTTGTATCTTAATGCAAGGAGCAGTCGTAATAAGGTGGATGAGTTGAATGTGCAGATAGTTATTAATGAATATGATATAGTTGGGATCATGGAGACATGGCTCCAGGGTGACCAAGGCTGGGAGCTGAACATCCAGGGATATTCAATATTCAGGAGGGATAGACAGAAAGGAAAAGAAGGCGGGGTAGCGTTGCTGGTTAGAGACGAGATTAATGCAATAGAAAGGAAGGACATTAGCTTGGAGGATGTGGAATCGATATGGGTAGAGCTGCGAAACACTAAGGGGCAGAAAACGCTAGTGGGAGTTGTGTACAGGCCACCTAACAGTAGTAGTGGAGTTGGGGATGGCATCAAACAGGAAATTAGAAATGCGTGCAACAAAGGTAAAACAATTATAATGGGTGACTTCAATCTACATATAGATTGGGTGAATCAAATTGGCACGGGTGCTGAAGAAGAGGATTTCTTAGAATGTATGCGGGATAATTTTCTAAACCAACATGTAGAGGAACCAACGAGAGAGCTGGCTATTCTAGACTGGGTATTGAGTAATGAGGAAGGGTTAGTTAGCAGTCTTGTTGTGCGTGGCCCCTTGGGCAAGAATGACCTTAATATGGTTGAGTTCTTCATTAGGATGGAGAGTGACATTGTTAATTCAGAAACAAGGGTCCTGAACTTAAAGAAAGGTGACTTTGAGGGTATGAGACGTGAATTGGCCAAGATAGACTGGCAAATGATTCTTAAAGGGTTGACGGTGGATATGCAATGGAAGGCATTTAAAAACTGCATGGATGAACTACAACAATTGTTCATCCCAGTTTGGCAAAATAATAAATCAGGGAAGGTAGTGCATCCGTGGATAACAAGGGAAATCAGGGATAGTATCAAAACAAAAGATGAAGCGTACAAATTAGCCAGAAAAAGCAGCCTACCGGAGGACTGGGAGAAATTCAGTCCAGCAGAGGAGGACAAAAGGCTTAATTAGGAAAGGGAAAATAGATTATGAAAGAAAACTGGCAGGGAACATAAAAACTGACTGCAAACGTTTTTATAGATATGTGAAGAGGAAAAGATTAGTTAAAACAAATGTAGGTCCCTTGCAGTCAGAAACAGGCGAATTGATCATGGGGAACAAGGACATGGCAGACCAATTGAATAACCAAATGGAAACATAATATGGTTGCAATCGCAAGACTTTGTAGAAGGAAGGGCAAGGATGGCATCTCAGTGTTACAGAGTAGACAAGCATCAGGTGTGATAGATAAGGAAGTGAAGAGAAGGAGTCAATGAGGAGCTCTTCACTGCAGTGATGAAGAAGGATGTCTTAGATGGCTATTAAAGTGAGGCGAGTGGATAGAGCTGAATTAAAAAATGGAGCGATAATATTGCTGGGGTATAGTACAGGCTACCATACACTCAGCAGGGCATAAATCCCAAAGAGATGTAAGGGTATTAAGATTGTAGTCACAAGAGACTTCACCATCCTCAAAATTAACTGGGATTGCCTTAGTGTTAAAGGCTTAGAGGGATTAGAATTGTTTAAGTTGGTACATGAAACCATTTTATACTAGTAGGTAGATAGTCCTACCAGAAAAGGGTCAGTAATTATAGGAAATGGAATCAGTCAAATAATTGAAGTGCTTGTGAATGACCTTTTTGGTGGAGTAAGGTAATTATACAAAGAGATAAGGATACAATACAATAAAATAATACTTTATAAGCCAAGTATGTTTTGCAACATACGAGGAATTTTACTTCGGAGGCACGTGAGTGTCTACGTGAAGAAGGGCCGTCCGTCTGTGTGCGCATCATTACGTCTGAACGCAACGCGCGATGGACTGGAGAGGCACTGCATCCTCCCAGGCCGTTAGGATGGGCAGGTAAGGAAAGTTGAATCACTTACCTGTGTTCTTTCGGGCTTGAAACTTTTTGTAGTTTCAGGGCCCAGATGTCGAGGATACGGTCCACGGGGAAGTCGGCTGCCGAAGACCGCAGCATTTCCCAGTAGCGGGCGACGGTGTTTCCCGACATAGTGCCGGCAGAACCGGCAGGAGACTTGTTGCAGGAGGAGAGCTCCGTTGGTGGTCCTGCAATACGGGAAAATCCACCCGCAAGTCAAACAACCCGTTGACTCAGAAGAGCCCGGGGAGGGAAAGGGATACCCTCCCTCAACGGAGAGCGTCTGAGGACGACTCTCCCACATAGGAGCAACTTTTGGAGAAGTTGCTCCAAAAATGACCTGCTCTAAGGAGAGAGCTGTGTCAGCCCGGGCCTAGAGCAGCAGGCAGTACCGGGAGCCTCGCATAATGGGGCAGCCCAATGTGATCCCCATTGGAGGGGGAAGTACATATGGAAGAAACCACTCTGAATCAGAGTACAAAAGCAGGGGGGGGGGGGGAAACCTTCCCAGGGACAAGCAGAAGAAAGGAAGTAAGTAACTTTTACTTATATAGCACTGTTTAAGTTAACTTGCACCAAAAAGCTTTACATAAAATAAATAATAAGCACAAAAGAAAAGAAAAACTTCTGCAATCATCCAGGTTCCACTGGGTGCTTCCCTGGATAGAGATCTAGAAAATGTCTCCTGCTCTGAGGAGAGGAGCATTCACGATCAGTTTCAGTCTGACCCAAAGCAAGAATCTCATTTAGGCCCGCTGGAGGGGCCATGTCAGCGCAGGTATCCTCAGGGGCCTGCGGCAGCACCTGTTTTCAGGGCTACCTACAAATCTCACTCTCAATGGAGAGGAGTGTGAGTGATCAGTAGGTAACTGGTCTCGAATTACAATACTATACAATACCATTTATTTGTCATTTGAACCTCACATAACGTTCAAACGAAATTTGGTTTCGAGATCAGTAGGTAACTGATCTCGAATTAAAGTATGAACATACTGAAGCACATGCATATGGCCTCAAGAGACAGCAGTTGGCAGAATATCCGCACAAATGCCGGCAAGGGAACAGCATTATCAGGGTGACTTTGGAGAAACCAACCGCCGAATCCTCTCTTCAGGTAAGACCAGAAGAAGGAAGCAAAAACTGTCGGACCAATCAAGGTACCAACGACAAGCAAACTTCATCAGTAGGCGACAACACACCCCACACCTCCATAGGGGGTAAGCAGTTCACTGAAGCCGGTGGTAGCTTGAAAGCTGGGCACGGAAATATGATCAGAGTCGTCTTTCAAGGCAGACTCAGAATTATGGCCAGAATTGTCCGACAAGGCAGGCTCAGTATGATAAGGTTTTCAGACCAAGACCCAAGCAGAGGTCAGGAGAAACATGGAATCCACACTTCCTACCAGTCCAACTCCCAATCAAGGAGAGAAAAGGAACCCGGATCAGGGGCCTTTGGGCTTACCACAAGACCACCGGTAGCCATGGAGATGGGTGGGCCTGGGTTTACTGAAACAAGGGATTGTGGACCACTACATGTTGGTAATTTTACTCTTGTGTTTTTGTTCAAAATAACAATAACATGAATTTCAGATCTGGTTTTAAAAAACAGATAACAACATGTGATTATTTTTTACTGCACAACATGCATAGGTTCCAAGCAGACTTGGAACTCGGACCGGAATTGTCTTCAAGGCAGGCCCAGTATTTGGGCAGGATTGCCTTCCAGGACAGGTGACGGAGGGAGGATGTCACTTCATCCAGGTTTAACTCATTTGTGCAGTACAGACTTTTAGAAACAGCAATTTTTGTTATGGTCTAACAACTGTTTTATAGGAGCTTCCTATAAAATGGTCACATGGCATGCATCGACCTCAAAGATGCATACTATTCGGTGTCTATTCATTAAGAACAGGAGACATTTGAAGTTTAACTGGATGGCATGGCTCTGCCAAATGGGTTGACATCAGCTCCTAGACTATTGACTAAACTACAGAAACCAATTTTGGGACTACAAAGGTCTCAAAACCACATAGTAATGGCATATTTGGAAGACATTTTCATTTTGGAGTCACCAAGAATTGGCAGAAGCATCAGTCAAGCAAACCAAAACCCTGTTGGAAAGAATTGGTTACCTCATCCATCCAGTTAAATCAAAATTGACACCTACAAGGGTAATTGATTACCTAGAATTTACTATCAAAAACAGTAAATATGTTGGTGACTTTGCCTAGGGGCAAACGACAATATTAATTAAGCCTGCAATGACCTGATAGTCAAATTCTAGCCATCTATCAGGCAAACAGCGAGTGTAATTGGCAAATAGTAGCTGCATTCCCAGCAGTACGGGCCTTTGCATTACCAGAACTTACAGCAAGCAAAGGAACGAACACTCAGATTACATGCAGGCCGAATTGGCAAACTATGGTTTGCCAGCAGAGGCCATTGTTGAATAACTATGGTGGATAACGAATGGGAGACAGCTCGGGGAAATTTTGCTCGAAAGCCATCGAGGGTTCTTCAGACCTATGCAAGCGGCTAAGGATGGGGAGACACCAACACAGTCTAAAGCTTTGGGGGCAGATGGAATGAGCAGGAGTCTGTAATTCCCCAACACATGGAATCAATTACCCAGAATTGTTGGGGGCACAATATGGACTCAAGGTTCTCTGTAGCGATATGCAACTGGTGCTTCCTCAAAGTTAGTAATACAGTAACGTCTTTATTTCACCCAGGCGGGTGTGGGAGGCAACTCTAAGTATGTAAACACAGACTACAGAGTTTCTTGTGTTCCACACCAAGATGTAATTTTCAATCAGATGTACCTATACCCCAATAGTCAGTCATTGAGCAATTATTTATCTTACAGAGCATTGTACAGCCTCTTGCCTTGTCCATATATGGTAATATTAAAGATCGGCAGTTTCTTCTGATAGAGGAAAGGTTATGTCCATATATGGTTTTGCTCAAAGAAGCTATTCCTTATCTTTGAAGATTCAAACGGTCTTGTTTTTTTACCTTGTTTATTCATCGTCTGTACATTACAATCTCCAGAGGAAAGGGTAAGGACCCAGTGTTTTGTACATCTTGCTGAGTATTTATATCATAGGGCAAAGCATCCAGTGTTTGTGCACTTTAATCTTGCTGAGTATGGAGAGGAAAGGACAAAGCATCCATTTTGTATACTTTTAAATCTACAGCAGAATCCATTTTGTAACCTACTTCCTTTAACTCTTTCAGCTTGACCCACTGAGTTTGTTTTTTGCTCCAGGTTCCAGCTTCAGTCATCTCTTGTGTCTGGTTAGGCTGGGTTGGCTTTCATTGGAGTGAAGTTAGGGTACCTGATGCGGGTACCTGATGTGTGGATCCAAAATAATGATGGGCATTGATGGTTAGAAACTGTGTAAATTGTTGCCCAATAATGGAGACATCTAAAATCTCGGTCACAGATTTAAGGTGAGGAGTAAGAGGGAGGGGAGGATCTGAGGAAAAGCTGCTTATCCTGCAAGGGTGATGACAGTCTGGCAAGAAGCAGCCACTTAGAAACAACATTTTAAAAAGTATATAAATGAACACTTGAATAACCAAGGCATAGTTTAGTTTATTATTATTGTCACGTGTACCGAGATATACTGAAATCATTGAGAAATAATTTATTTAGGAAACGAGGGTTTCCCTATTCCATTATAGATGAGGCTCTTACTAGGATCTTCTTGATATCCCGCAGATCCGCTCTTCCCGCATTCAGAGTCCCCCTTGTCCACACCTTCCACCCCATCAGCCGTGGCAAACAGCATATAATCCTCCAACATTTTCTCCACCTCCAACATGATCCCACTACTCACCACATGTTCCCATCTCCACCTCTTTCTGCTTTCCGCAGAGACCGTTCCTTCCAAAACTCACTGATCAACTTGCCCCTTCCTACCCAAACAAACCCCTACCCGGGTACATTCCACCGAAACCGCTGGAGATGCAACACCTGTCCCTTTACCTCCCCCTTCGACTCCATCCAAAGATGGAAACAGTCTTTCCAGGTGCGGCAGACTCACCTGCACCTCCACCGGGTCACTTGCACCTCCTCCAACCTCATCTACTGTATCCGCTGTTCCAGGTGGCAACTTCTCTACATTGGCGAGATGAAGCACAGGTTTGGCGATCGTTTCGCTGAACACCTCCTCTCGGCCCGTCTTAACCTACCTGATCTCCTGGTTGCTCAGCACTTCAACTACCCCTCCCATTCCCAATCTGACCTTTCTGTCCTGCGCCTCCTGCATTGTCTGAGTGAGGCCCAGCGCAAATTGGAGGAACAACACCTCATATTTTGCTTGGGTAGTTTACACCCCTGCGCTATAAACATTTACTTCTCTAACTCAAATAGCCCTTGCTTTCCCTCTCTATCCCTTCCCCTTTCCAGTTCTCCCCACTAGTCTTATTGTCTCCGATTACATTTTATCTTTGTTTAGCCCACTCCCCTGACATCAGTCCGAAGAAGGGTCTCGACCCAAAACATCACCCATTCCTTCGCTCCAGAGACACTGCCTGTCCCGCTGAGTTACTCCAGCATTTGTTTCTACCTTCAATTTAAACCAGCATCTGCAGTTCTTTCTTACAGATATATTGAAACACTTTTGTTTGCATGGCAACGGAACCAAATGTTTGTAAATTGATTCAGGATAGATGGGCACAAGATGGTTGTCATGACTATCCAGGTCTGAAGGCTTGCTTCTGTGATGTATGACACATTGACTATTATAACTCTTAATGTCTTACTGTCAATCCTTAATTTTCCAATTGGTTTAAATCTGTTTTTTTCCTTTTGGAATCTAATATGGCTTGGAGTAAAACTGTAACCAATATTACATATATAATATATTTTGTGGTCTCTTACAATGTTTCTTTTTTCAGGACCAAATTGCCCGAAATTTGTTGATTATCCATGAATCCATTTAAGGGAGGTTTGAATATTTCCTTTGCATCTTAATGGGCTAAACTGAAAAGAATATTAAAAGCTAGAACTGAACAGGAGATTTACAATTTTACAATAACTTCCTCCTCACGTTGAACTAATTGCCAGTATCCTTTTACCATTTCTTTACTTCGTTTTACAAAGACATTGTTTATCATTAGTTCAGGTATTTTTTTTCTTGTTCATTTCTCGGTATGTTTTCATATAATCAACTCGATCACTAACTCATTCCCTGACTAAAATTTACTCCATAATGTCTTGCCAACAACAATTAGAATCATGTAATGTTGAGAACAAGTGTCCATCGAGCATAGTAATTTATTTTACATAAGGGATTAGATTCCAACCTCTGAGTCAGCCCATTAAATACTAAAACTGGAGCAATAATTGCATCTCAGACAAAATTTAAGAAATCTATATATGATTTAAAAATAAAATTATAGAAAGGAAATCTCTGCAGTTAATGCTTACAATTGGTCAGAGCTTAAAGTATTTATTTTAAATTATAGTTGTAATTATTGGAGCTGTATTGAATTATATTCTATGGGTAACCAGAGGTCACACAATTAAGCTCATGTTGTTTGAAGTGAAAGCATGGCAGCCAATTTAATAACAGCTTTTCAAATGGAATTGAATAACTATCAGGAAGGGGAAAAAAATACAAGGCTTAAGAGAAAGAATTCATTGGAGATGGTTTTCAAAAAGCCAGCACAGACACAGGGGGCCAAATGGCTTTCCATTCTATATTTGGTGGCTTTTTAGAGCAGTTACGATGATACTGGGTTGTTTGAATATAATGGGAAAGGCAGGGAATCATATTTTCAAGCAAACCATTCATTACTGCTGGATTATTTGTTGGTGGGCAACCCTCATCACTGGGTAAAAGTAGCTACTTGCACAACAACTAAGAATTATCGGTATGAACACTTGAATCACCAAGGTGTAGAAGGCATTGAACCAAATATGGTAAATGGAACTGGGTCTAAATTCTCAAGCTCCCTTCCCCACAGCTTTGTGGGAGACCCTTCACCAGTAGGAGTGCAGCATTTTAAGAAGCTTGCTGACCACCATGTTCATAAAGCCAAATAGGAATAGGCAATAAATGTTGGACTTTCAAGAACACCTGCGTTCTGAGAAATCAATAGATAAATTAAACAGATTTAAATATACTCCTATATCACACTGAACTCTTCAGTTGCCTGTGAATCCTGTAGGTGGTCAAGTTGTCTCATATTTACCTTTTTAGATTGGTGGCTATTTCTTTCATCCTTTCCATGACTTCTTTGAAACTTCCAGAACTTGAAATGTCTTAAACCATTGGGCGCAGGCAGTGAGCACTTCATCCTTAAGAACTATAGGCAATGGCTATAATTATTGCCACAAGCTTTAACCGATGCTCACTGACTTTTAAATTGGACCCAATGGGTACATTCCTGTGTAATAAACTGTATAATTCATGCTCCCTAGACTGTAATATTATAATACTGAGGTTCAAAATTAAATGTCTGATGAAGAATTCCAACCTATCCATTTTCTCTACAGGTGCTGCTTGACCCGCAGTAACTCCAGCATTCTTGTGTGTTTTTGGTATAAACCACCATCTGCAGTTCCTTTTTTTTTATTAAATCTGTATTCCCAACATCTGAATTATTTGGCATATTTATCTTTTTTTTCATACATTTTGAGTCTAAATAATATTTTTCAAATGGAATTAACTTCAAATAATTCAATTGTTATCAATGTAAGAATCTCAAACATTGTCACTTTAGTTTTCCTCTGAAAAGGCAGCCTCAATTCCTGATATGGAATATGATGTGTACATAATATGATGTGTATGGTTTTAAGTTTGTATAAGTTTGTTCAATTGTTTCTAAGTTCTCAATAGTCATTACATCATGTAAAAAATAAAATGGGCTACTTGCCCGAATTATGGTTGTACCAAGGCCTTGTATCATGTTCTTTGTTTTATCTCTTTCATCATTGCCTGTAACTCATTTATTTCCACCAGCTTTATTCCTGAACTTTTGTTTGCGTGTTTCATAAAGCTGAAAAGTTTTATGTTACAGTTTTAGTTATCTTAGAATTCACTGTTTTGGATTTTTCCCCCATGTATTAGTAGCCAGGTTAAACAAGTTCCTATACATTTCAAAGTTATCTTTACACACTAGATTGGGGAACTGTGTCAAATAGAGCAACAGAGTGATTGGAACTTATACAAATGTAGAGGTAGACTGAAATATTTCTGAAACTATGACTACCCATTGCTCTTGATGAATAATGGGTGCATATAGAATGGCTTATCCAAGGCTTATCCAATCTATTAAGAGGAATATCAAAGACCATACTTAATTATCAATGAGGTCCAACATGGTTTCTTTACATATTTGTCTTGCTTGTAAATTGTAATTTGCAGTTTTATGAATATATAATAAATATGTTTAGTACTAAGAAGCTTTAATCAGACTATTAATAGTCCATCTTCAGCCTGTGAATAGACTAATGCTTGGATGCTTGAATATTTAGTAAACTGAAAGATATCCATAGAAAGAGGGAAAGACAATCTCTTCTATATTATTTCCAAAGTATTGGATTGTGTATGTAAAATTTACAGGACAATAGATTGCATTAGGTAAAAACAAAGGACTGCTGATGCTGGTTAATACACATGAGGACACAAAGTGCTGGAGTAACTCAGCTAGTCAGGCAGCATCCCTGGAAAACGGATAAACAATGTTTCAGGTCAAGGTTCTTCTTGAGACTGATTGCTGAATCAGACTGAAAAAGGGTCTTGACCCGAAAGGTCACCTATCCATGTTCTCCAGAAATGCTGCCTGACTTGCTGAGTTACTCCAACACTTTGTGTCCATCTGATTGCATTAGGTCTTGGAAGCAGGAGTGGAAAGACCAATTATATGAACGTACAAGAGACCAAGTGCTAGAGGTTATATTCAATGCTTTGATTTAATTGGCAATCTTTTACTTTAGAAAATAAGAATAACATGTTTTAAACAGATGCAATTAGGATCTGCATTGGTCCTTCATAATCGCATGCAATTTAATTACTGGAAACCAATATTTCCAGTTTTCACTTCCGCATGCCATTTGCATGTCAATGAACTGATCTTAAGTATAAATCCATTCAAAGGGCCGTAAGTCTGCCAGCAGTACCAATAATGAAATATGCTCGATTAGTTGTGATCTGGGTTCTTGCCCTCATTAAAGGTAAAACTTTCTAAGTATTTTTGCAGGATTTATTTATTTCCATCGAAATGTGTAACTTTTTAAACAAATTAACTACGTTAGTGTTTTATTACTCCAAGTAACAAGTAATTGTTGATAATTATAACTTTTGCATTGCAAGTTCATTAATAATTTTACCTGATTACTTATTTCTATTTTTATGCATAATGGTGGTGGATAACAAACAGCAGTTCGAAATTAGTACAAGTAAGCATAGGTCCATCTGCCCAACTGCTCCAATGCTCATCGTGTATGGTCACCAATTTCAGGCAATTACAGCACAGAGATCAATTATAAGTATTAATTCCTTTAATGATTTTTTAGCCATTCAACTTGCAGCAATTTTCCATAATTAAATGCCTTTTTCTGTTTCCTCACATCTTGTGCACAGTTGCACTCTGTCTTGGCAATGTAAATGTGTCATTTGTAAAGTAGTGTAATTAGCCTGATTTATGTGGGTCTATTATGCTTGCATTCTTGCTCCCACTGTTTACAATATTTTCATTAATGAATACAAATTATCTTAGTAAAACTTTAGTTCTGCGAAAATAAATGTGATTCATTCTATCAGCTAGTCTTTTCAGATCACAGAAATGAAATCCTTAGCTGTTTACACCACCTTGTTAATTGTTGCCAAGGAAATCAGTGCTTTGCTTTGATATTTTATACAGCTAATTATACTTATGGAAGTAATCGTTAGCACAGTGGGGGAAGGGTAAAGTCAGGCAGAGCCAAAGGAGATAGGAGATGCATTAGTGTGGGGACTGACAGGAGATTCTGTGGCAGCAAATGGGACTCCAGGATGGTGTGATGTCTCTCTGGTGCCAAGGTCCAGACAGTCTTGGAGTGGCTACAAAGCATTCTCAAGAGGGAGGGGAAACAGTTGTTGTGTGCATTGCACAAATTATATAGCTAGAAAAAGGGATGAGGTCCTGATGAGTGATTATAGGGAGTTAGACAACTATTAAAGCAGGACGTCAAGAGGAGTAATTTCCAGATTATTTCCAGTGCCATGTTCTAGTGAAGGTAGAAATAGGAAGATAGGACTAATGAGTGCGCGGTTCAGGCGTTGGTGCAGATCAGATTCAAACTTTATTGTCATTGTGCAGTGTACAAGTACAGAGACAACAAAATGCAGTTAGCATCTCACCCAGAAGTGTGAACACAGAATAATGGAACAGTAAAATATATATATGTATATACAGTAGCAGTAGTGCAATTTTTAGGGGGGGAGATCAGTCACTAGGGGAAGGACTATCCAAGGGTGGGGGGTGGGGGGGTGACTGGCAATCATCAAGGTGCAGAGTTAAGTAGGGTAATGGGTTTTCAGATTTTTTTACCATTGGGATTTCTTCTGGGACAGTGGTGACCTGTACAAGAAACTCGGGTTGCACCTGAACTGGAGGGGGCCAATATCTTTGCAGGAAGCTTTGTTTGTGGTACTTGGGATGGTTTAAACTAGAGCAGTAGGGGGTTGGGAACCAGATTAGCAGGGTCAACAAATAAATCCCCAGGGGCCTGATGAGATTTATCCCGGGTTATTCAGAGAGGACGTTGCACAAATATCATTTAAGTGTCTCTAGCTACAGATGAGGTTCTGCAGGACTCTGGTGATAGTAGCTGATGTTGTTTCTTTCTTTAAGAATGGAAGTAGAGTGAATCCAGGGAATTGCAGGCTGGTGGGCCTCAATTCAGTGATAGAGGAGCTATTGGAGAGGATTCTTCAGGGTGGGGCTTATTCTCATTTGGTAGAGATTGGGTTATTTAGAGGCAGTCAGCCTGGTTCTGTGTATAGCAGGTGGTGTCCTACTTATCAAGTTTTTTGAGGAGGCAATGAAGGTAATTAATGAGTGTAGGGCAATGGATATTCTCTACATTGTAAGGGGTTGGATAACATGGTGCTCCATGTTAGACCGATGCAGACGATTATGATGCACAGGATTCAGAGTAACTTGCTCATATGGATTCATAATTGGCTTACTGATAGAAGACAAGGGGTTGCGATGGAAGGGTATTATTCAGACTGGTTATCTGTGACCTGTGGATTTCCACTGGGATCTATGGTGGGACCTCTGCTGTTGGTGACATACACAAATGAATTGGACTAAATGTAGTGTGACGTCAGGGATGATGCCCGGTCGATAATGACTAAACCGACATTCGCAGTAGGGTAAACTGTCATTATATGGGTTAATTTTAGTGATGAGAAGGTCGTGTGGGGTTGCAGTCCCTCATCCCTCATGATCTACATGTGAGGAGGTGTAGCATCTCCAGCTTGTCCCAGCAGCCCAGTCTTGACCTGGAAAAGTAAGCACTGGCTGTTTTGCGCTTGTCAGGGCTGCTCAGTCTTCAATCAATCAATCAATCAGTTTTTATTTATCACATACACAATAAAGTGCAGTGAAATGAACTTGCCAGCAATGGTACAAAAAAGAATACACAATACACAATAACATTTAACACAAACATCCACCACAGCATTCTTCACTGTGGTGGAAGGCACAAAGTACAGCCAGTCATTGAAACATAGAAACAAAGAAAATAGGTGCAGGAGTAGGCCATTCGGCCCTTCGAGCCTACACCGCCATTCAATATGATCATGGCTGATCATCCAACTCAGTAGCCTGTACCTGCCTTCTCTCCATATCCCCTGATCCCTTTAGCCACAAGGGCCACATCTAACTCCCTCTTAAATATAGCCAATGAACTGGCCTCAACTACCTTCTGTGGCAGAGAATTCCAGAGATTCACCACTCTCTGTGTGAAAAATGTTTTCCTCATCTCGGTCCTAAAAGATTTCCCCCTAATCCTTAAACTGTGACCCCTTGTTCTGGACTTCCCCAACATCGGGAACAATCTTCCTGCATCTAGCCTGTCCAACCCCTTAAGAATTTTGTAAGTTTCTATAAGATCCCCCCAATCAGTCAAAGTACAGTACCCCAAAAGGGCCACTGGCTGTCTTGGACTTGATCCAGCTGTGCAGTCGGGGCATCGAAGGATTAGGCCGGCAATCTCAAGTTTGCCCCTGCAGTTCACTCTTGCTTCGAGAGGGCTGCTGCCGGTCTCAGGCTTGTCCTGGTGGCTTAGTTCTGAATTCCTAGAGGAGCAGGTGTGGTGATCTCATCTTGCCCCTGCAGTTTACTCTGGCTTTGAGAGGGGGTGCTGGCAGTCTCCATCTTATCTGGGCAGCTCAGTCTTGGCTTTGAAGGACATGCTGGCAGTCTAGGACTTGTCCCCATGACTCTGTCTTTGCCTTGAAGAGGAGGCACCGGAGGTCTCAAGCTTGGCCTGGCAACTCAGTCTTTGCCGCAAAGATGAGGTGAGGAGACACTGCCACCCTCAGTCTTGACCTCAAATGAGGAGGCACTGATGGTCTCGGGCTTGCCCCGGCAGCTCCGGCTTCAAAGGAGGAAGTGGTGGACTTGAGCTTGTCACGGTAGATCAGTCTAGGTCTCAAGGGAGGTGCGTGCTGTTTAGGGCTTGTCTCGGCAGCTTATGCTTTGCTCACCATGTGGTGCACAGTCCCTCATGGTCTGTGGGCAGGTGAGGGGGCGCAGTCAGTCTCCGGTTTGTCTTTGCAACTCAGTCTTCCTCCAAGTCTGCAAAAGGAAAACACAGTTAGTTGTGAGGTTCCCTTCTTTCTCTGCCTTCCTCTGCCCTTCATGCTATCTTACTTTCTCTCTCAGCCTTTCTCTCATGCTTCTGGCTTGCTGGAATTGCTTTGGGTTTTAAGCAGAAGGATGATGAGGTGCTGCAGGGCCAGTCCAATGGCAGCTAATTGGACACGGCTCCTTTGGCCGTGGCCTCGGCTCAATCCGGAGCTCTGTCCGTGGAGTCGGTGATCTACAGCATCGGTGATCTACGGTAGCCGGTGATCTACGACAGTCAGTGATCTACGGCAGCTGGACGAGGTTCATGATGCTGAGGTTTGGCTTCTCCTGGCCTGTCTGCCGGTGACGGGGATCAGAGTGGCACATGAGGGAGGGGCCCCGCTGTAACACTAGACACAAAGTGCTGGAGTATCTCAGTGGGTCAGGCAGCATCTCTGGAGAACATGAACTGGTGATGTTTCGGGTTGAAGATTGAAGCAGTTTCCGATCAGAAATGCCAACTGCCCATGTTTTCCAAAGATACTGCCTGACCTACTCAGTTACTCCAGCACTTTGTGTCTTTGTTTGTAAACCAGCATCTGCAGTTCCTGTGTCCTTGTAGATAAAAATGTAGATGGGTTGGTTGAGAAGTTTTCTGATGACAGCAAGATTGCTAGAATTACGTTGGGTGAGGAAGGTTATCACGTTTAATAGCGGTATCAGCTACAGGAATAGGCGGAGAAATGTTACATGGAGTTTAATCTGAGTATGTGTGAGGACACTTTCGAAGGACAAATGTAAGGGGAAAGTATACAGTTACTGGAAGGACCCTTATCACCATGAATGTATAGATTGATCTTGGGGTCCAAGTCTATAACTCCCTGAAAGTGGCAACACAAGTAGATATAGTGGGAAAGGTTTCATATGGTATGTTTGCCTTCATAGGTTGGCATTAACTATATGTCAGGAAGTCATGATGCAATTTAATAATGCTTTGATTAGAGCACTTGGAATATTGTATACAATTCTGGTCACCCCAGTACAGGAAGGATGTAGAGACTTTGGAAAGGGTGCTGAAGAGTTTTATAGAATGCTTCCTAAATTAGAGTGTATGGTTCAATGATTCAATGTTGCTTTTTATTGTTACATTTCCCAACGCACAGTGGAATTTTATCTTACAAACAGTCCAGTAGAGTATTACCATACCTAAGCACATCCCTGATCAGCAAATTGTACAGAAGTACTCAAATGACCCCACATGCAAGAGGCGCCATGTTTTATTATGTCTAGTTTTTATGAGTAATGCCCATACCAGGCAAGCACCAGTAGCCAATCCTGTTCTGTACTGTTCTATGTTCTAAAGATCCTGGTTTGACTTCCCAAAATGTGACACCTCGCACTTATCTGCATTAATCTCCATTTGCCATTCCTCAGCCCATTTACCCAACATCTTGAATGTATGCTTTTGAATTTAATTGTGTTTCAGATCTGATATGAACCTGATGTTAATTAATGATAATTAAATATTTTACTCTTATAATCAAAATAAATGTTAACCTACAATATTTGAATGTCAAGAAGGAAAAATTTAAAGTGAATTATTTTCCATATTTGTTACTTTTCTACCTCAGCCTCATCTGGCAATGACTATTCCACGAACACTTTTGGTAAGTTAACATCAGCAGGCAATTGAATCATTTTTGCAATGTGATGAAAACATCTAGATAGTATAGTTAAAAATGTATTAATTGAATTCCAAGTTGTATTGAGGTACTAGTAGAAGTGTTTCTGCCTTTTTTCTTTGACATTTGTCACCTAAATCTCTCTGTAATTATCTTTTAATTAGTTTTTTTTAAACGATGAAATATATTTCTGTCTTTCATACCCTTTCACTTGTCAGTTTGGTTTACAGGTTAATTGCACTTGAAGTCCTTAATGGCCGGTCCCCTGCCCAATAAGCCCTTCCATTGCCTCACAAATGACAACCATGACAACAAAAATATTGTTCTTAAAAATATAAATAATGGCAATTCTAATGCATCACAATAAATTGCTTGTTCAAATTGTATGGATTTGTATTATCAATGCCCAATCAAAAATTAACAATTCTAAAATTGTTTGAAATATAATTTATATTTATACACATTTTATATTTGTTCATGGCTGAAACAATGATAAACTCAACATTTTAAAAAAATAGAATGATCACAGGTTTTTCAATTAATTTAATTAATTTTAATAAAGCATGGCATGAGCACAAAAATATTATTGAATATAAACTGCATACTAGCATAGTATATTCTACAAGTAGTAATTTAAAAATATTATTTTGTATAAGATCTGGATCAGGATGTCCTCACCCAAGTATTCAAGCGTTCAATCCGAGAAGTCTCTAAAGCACAAGATAATCATCGTAAGTACATTATGTTCAGAATATTTGATTGATCAATTACATTAGATTGATTTTAATCTTTTGCTGTTGTGACAGAGGGAGTTTTTCTTTTCTTCCAGATACCTGCAAAACATGGGGAACAGGGTCTTTCAAGGCATTTAACAATGAAGCTTTCTACTTTGCATCAACCTGTGACTTCTTCATGAGCAGGCTATGCAAGGAAGGGCTTGATAGTTATGAGGTGAAAATCCGCCGTGGATCATCTGGAGACCTCGAGGAGATATTCATTAAAATTGATACCAATACGATTGTTGTGACTAATGGAGTAATTAAGGTTAAAAACCAAATGTAAGTTGAATTCTGCAGGATTGCTTTTGATTGTCATTTTAAGACTTTAGAGAATTTAGAGAAATACAGCATGGAAACTGCCCACCAGAACCATGCCGATTACCTATCACCCATTGTCACAAGTTCCATGTTATCCCACATTCTCACTCACTCACTACACATTAAGGACAATGTTACAGAGGCCAATTAACCTACAAACCTGCATGTTTTGGGGATATGGGAGGAAAGCAGGTCAGGCAGCATCTCTGAAGAAAGGAAATAGGTGATATTTTGGGTCGAGAGCCTTCTTCAGACTGAGAGTTAGGGGGAAGGGAATATAGGGGTCTGAAAAGGAACAGAACAAATCAGAGCTTGTATCGATGATTCAGGAAAGGTGAGGCCCACAATGGTCCATTGTTGGCTATGGACGAGGTGATAATAAAGAGATATGAACAGTGAAGCTATCAAGACGACTAGGGTGGGGGAGGGACAGAGAGAGAGGGAATGTAACGATTACTTGACATTAGAGAAATAATGCAATGGTTACTTGAAATTAGCAAAATTTGATTGTACATTTCTTGTGATCAAATCTTTCTTCCGGAGGGCCATCGCTTATTACTTAAAAGCACCAAAAGATGCCAATGCCACACTGCTAAAGGTAGAATTGACTAACATGTGAGGCTGTTAAATGCTTAGGGGAAAGCAAACTTTGCAGTTGCAGAGTTCTGTTAAACAGTTTCTCTGCGTCAATCATTATGTAATCTGTTGTATACTTCAGTGCAAATTAATTTGGTTTGTTGACCGAAAATTGGGTGCCACAGTGGCAAAACACTTAGTGCTGGGCCTCAAGTTTCAACCAACCCAGCTTCAATTCCAGACTCTCGTACTGTCTGTGTAGAACTTGCAAGTTCCTAACATTGTTTGATTTTCCCACGAGTGCTCTAGTTTCCTCCCATATCCCCAAACCTGCTGGTTGATGGATTTGATGTGTAGATAGGTGGCAGGGAATTAAGGATGGAGTATTTGGGAATGTGAGAGAAAATTGGTTGTAAGGATATAAATGGGGAATGATGAGATTGCTCAGAGAGCTGGCAAAAACTCGATGGGCTGAATGGCCTCTGCTTGGTCAAGTGAAATAAAAACCCTGATTTTTAGAGCTTGTTGGAATAATAAAGTTCTGATTGATTTTGTTTTGGTCTTTCAGTTTTTAGTTTTACTTTTAGACACACAGCAGTGAAACAGGCCTTTCGGCTCACTAACGATGACCGGTACACTATCCTACACACATGACAAATAACGCACACATTTTGGAATGTGGGAGGAAACCGTAGCACTCGGAGAAAAACTACGCGGTCACATGGAGAATGTAAAAACTGCGTACCTACCCCTGGTCAGGATCAAACCTAGGTTTCTGGTGTCATAAGGCAGCAACTCACCACTGTGCCACCCACAGTTCTAACCTTAAAATCCGACACCTAGTTGGTGCAACATATTGCTCCTACAACGAAAAAGCTTTGAAAATAAGATGAGACGAGATGAGCAAGGAGAACAGAAACTCATTACTGATCAATAGTTATATCAGGTACATAGTATATTATGTCTAGCAGGATAGTGACCCTCGATTAACGGGACCCTCAACGCCCTTGAGGTGAAAGGCAAGTACATATCTGTACTTGAGTTACTTCAATTTTTAATATATTTAATTATTTGGTACTAATCAATAATTTTAAATATTTAAAAAAACTTACTATTCAAGTTTTTGCAATACTTTTAGTGCATTTATCAGAGATTTGTGAATACTGTTTACAATACTGACAATAGCCCTCTGGAGGGCTGACATGCCAGCTGAGGCTTATTTACCCAAGTGGTCATTACTTAATGCCCGACACTGGGATTTGGAGACTGAGGAAGATTCAATCCTGAATTAAACACAATTTGGCCTATTTAATGATTAGGGATTAAAAAGACTTTAAGATTTATGGTAAAAGTATTTTTAACCCAACTTTCATGTCACCATTATTTCTAGAGTAACTTTACCATTTGACAACAAGATGATCAATATTCATAGCAATGGAGTTAATATCAAATTTTCAAACAAGAAGCATTCGATTTCCCTCATCTGGAATGGTAACAATACATTATCGGTGAGATATTTTCAGTGTAATCTTCCTTCTTAGCAAGTAAAGTAAGTAATGACACCATGAATTATGTTTCAATCTGCTTTAATGGGATATAAAAGATGGCTGCATTAAGTGAAGGTGGTTGTGTTCTCTGAAAATGGCCCCTATCGCGGTTTCTATAACGTGAAACTGCACACTCGTCAAGAACTGTGAGCAGAACAAAAATAAATCTCGTGTTGATTTATTCACTCATTTTTCATATAAGTTCCAGTGGAGTGAATTCTACCTCACATTTGTGAATTGTGTGAGTGTGAATCTCCACAACATGCAGTTCACCTGTATGGTTTCTATCCGAGGCAAATGAAGGTGTAATCACATTTCTCAAAAATGTGTCTGTGCAACCTCAGAGAAACTACCATTTTATCAGAAATGTATTGCTTTTATTTGCACCCTATAGGAACAGACATTTCTTACATCTGAGCAAACACATTTCATATAAAGAAAAAATATTACAGAGCAGAACTATAAGTGTGTTAGGGAACAAAGTGCAGTTTTTCTGTGGAAAGAATGTCTGTTTCTCAAAGCTCACTCCAGTTGAAACTGATTCCATGTCTAAACTTTAGAATCTTACCAGTGCACTATCCCCAACAACTTGTATTCTAAATTTGTCTAATAATCCCTTGTGTGTCATTTTAATGAAGGCCTTTTAAATGGCCAAGTGCATCACATCAACTGGTTTGGGCTCATCTATTCTGCTAATTACATTAAAAAAATTCTAGTAGATTTGTTGAAGATGATTTCCCTTTCGTAAATGTGCTGACTCTACAAACTTCTGTTGTTATTTCCCAAGTGACCATTTACCACTTCCTCTATAATATATTCCCTCAGTTTCCCTACTGCACTGAAATTGTGGGAAATTATTTTTCTGATTTAGAAATTAGTAGCTATCCAAACTGTTCAAGAATCCAGCGTCCCAAATTGACCCCAAGATGATGTTCTAATCCCAAATCCTAATCATTCCAATGGCATCAAAGTCTCCACGTCTTCTTCAAGCAATCTGCTGCCTAGACCCTTATTCACACTTTTCTCATCAAAATTGCCCCTCATGCTTTAACTGAAGATCTCCCCAAATCTCCTGTTCATGCCATGATGGTCCTCAAGCCCTGCTTACCTATTGTTCCTGTTCACAGAGACATCCATCACTTTGGTAATTATTTCATGTTGAGTCTCCTCCACTTTGTAACATCTTGTACGATGTGCTCAAATGCACTCTTTTTAAATGTGGTGAGAGTCGCTGTCTGCAGCACCTACTTGGGTCGTGCATTCCAAACCAAAACCACATATGGGTAAAAAAAAAAGTGCTTTATCTAATATTTCTACTTAAACGTAGTAAACTACTAATTAATTATATCACTTTGCTGCCTCTTTTATTCACATGAAGTCTATTGGCTACTCTTTCCACTAAATTCTCCCACCATCTATTTCTTTAAACTCCTTCAATACTCCTCCCATGTAAGTGTTGAACTTTCTATATTTGAATTTGCAACTGACACTTGGTTGGAAATCGCATTAGATTGTGCAGACAGGGAATCACAGTCAAATAAGAGAGAGGGGTAAATGCAGCAATTGGAGTTCATAATTCTGAATGGAGGAGAGGGAAGAGGTGTATGAGGTGAGTCATACACCTCCTGCAGTGGGAGGGGAAGTGCCTGCGAGCGGGCGAGTTGGGTGGGAAAGGATGATTGATCCAAAGAGTTGAGGAGGGAGTTGTCTCTACGAAAAGCAGAAAGGCGGTGTTCCCACATATTAGGAACAGTACCTCATATTGCGTGTGGGTAACTTACAACCATACGGTTTGAACATTGAATTCTCCAATATTAAGTAATACCCTCCATGCCCCATCTCCCCTTTCTGTGCTCTCCTTCCCCCAGTGCACACCAGTTTCTCGCACTATTCTGCCCCTCTTCCTACCACTCCCAGCACATCCCCTTTCAGCTATATCCCTCCCTCTGACTTTACATTTCACATCACCTCTCCTAATCGGACATATTTTTGTCACATTTTACACCCATCTACCAATCAACCCCCTTCACCTGCATTCACCCACCTGTCAGGATTTGTCCACTCCCACCTCTCTTTCCCCACTATAGCAATCACTCAGAAGAAGGATTCCGACCCAAAACATCGCCTATCCGTTTCCTTGCTGCCTGACCCGCTGAGTTACTGCAGCACGCTGTGTTACATCTCAAGATTCCAGTGTCTGCAGTTCCTTATGCCTCTAACTTATTGATTAAGTTAAATGCCAACTCAATCAAACCACTGTCTGTTTGCCTTCATCTCTGACGTCCTTATCAAGGACAGTCCTTATGGATACCCCAAAGATGACATCCTTATGATTACCCCAAAGCATCAGACTTCTTTGTTTTTGGTTGTTGACTATAATGTCTTCAAGAGATACTTTTGACATACTGTCCATTTTCAATCTAAAAGTTTTATGAGTATGTTGTAAAAAAAAGCATACTAATTACAGGATGTGTAAATGATCAGCAAAGACCAAATTTAGATTTAGATTAATTGTTGGTGATGCAGTTTCAGGTGATGATGTTTCTGTAAGAAAATTAAATTACCAAACTATGCAAATGATTTTGAGCATACATTTTTGTCTTCAGCTTAAACTGCACCCTAGGTACAGTGGACATGTCTGTGGACTTTGTGGAAACTTTGAAAAGATTGGAAATGAAGATCTGAGATTCAAACAGGGTAAGTATAAATTGTTAGCATGTAAGTTAGCATCCATTTTCCTACTATATTTTGGCATTTTTCTCCAAGTGAAGTACAGAAAATATAATTTTACATGAATATGGGAATTTAAGTGCAACAATCATGTTGTCTATTGATTGAAATTAATTTCTTTCTAGATGTACTCTGTCTAGTAAAATATTAATATGTTCTTATTGCACATGAAAGCCCCATGATGAAACATGGTGAACTGAATGATGAAATAAGCAGGTTGAAAGAACGAGGCAGCGCTTGTGATAGAGGGAACATGGATACCTAGAAAATGGATTGCATTGTGCTGGCTTGGTCACGGCAATGCAATCCTAAATCAAGACACTATGGGAGCAAAAGGCATTAGGGAGTATTTCTGGATAAGTTCACTTCAATCTTGTATTTTAGAATAGATATTGGCTGACGGGATCTGCTTTACTCTATTAGTGTTATCCCACTGCTATACACATACTCAGATATCAGTTGTCATGCATTGCACATTAGGAGCTTTACTGCACATACAGTATAGTGGAGCACCTAGGTCTAGCAAATAACTGTTGTTTGCAAAAATGCAAGGAATTGAACATTTACACACTATTTAAAGTGACACTCGACTTTCAATAGGCACTCCACAAAGCCGCTACAAATATCACTGAAGACTGTTCACCAACCTCCCAAAGTATAGACTGTGATTAAACTCATGGGCAGTCCATTTTGATAATGTATCCACTGACAAAGTTATTTAGTAGTAAGTGCCCCACTGCCTATAAAAAGGTGGGCTGTAAGACCTATTCGGGTGGATTCCCTACTATTCCTGACAGTTTATTTGATTTAAATAAACATCTTATTACACATTTGCAGGCTTGAATTATTTGTTGGAGAACTGACTGTGGTGTGTGCAGGAGAATATGCTATATGTGTGTATATGTGTGCATGGATCCTGAAGCACCATTTTGATGCTGTAGAGAAGCAACTTACCCTGCCCCGAATGCCTGATATTATTTCTTGTATGGCTCCAATGTATTTAATTCACCAATATTGTAACGTTTCTCTTTGAAAATGTTGGTGCTCATCCATGCCTTCGTCAGCTCACTGAGAAGGATGTCAATCACAATGTTTGTCGTCTCTGTGTGCCTGTGGCCCGAGTGAAGTATCCTTAACGGCTGACATCCTTTTCTGAACTTCCACTGGTTCTAAGGCAGATCTCAAATGAACACTGCCTCACCCTAATTGTCTTCCAATCTTTTTGCAGTCCATTTTATGATTACTTTTTTGAGCTACCTGATTTGGCAATGGTGCCTCAGCTCAACAAAAATCCAGTGAAATCCAGTTGCTAGGCTAAGCAATCCCAATCTATTGACTTTAATGTGCAGATATTATTTAAAGTTTTACTATGCTCATAATAGGACATTGGATCAGACAGCTCTAAATATCTGCCAGAGTTAGCAAGGTGACTATACCTTGCTCAAACTAGGAAAGTGTACTTCTTGAAAATTTTAACTTCTGAAGAATACGTTTAACCAATGTCTCAATTGTAAGTTAAATCATGAGACCATAGACGTGTAAGACTAACATCCATGATAAGATAGTTACTGGAGAGGATTCTGACGAATAAGAGATATGTGCATTTGTGAAAAAATGTGGTTAATTATGGAAAGTCAGTATGATTTTGTGCATGGGAGATTGTGTCTTATGAATTTGATTGAGCTTTTGGAAGTAACTAAGAGGTTGATTACATTGTAGACATAATCTATATGGATTTCTGCAAGGCTTTTGAAAATATTCTGCAACTTTTACAAGCATGTTGCCTGGACACGAGCCTGAGCTACAGGGAGAGATTGGGCATGCTAAGACTTGAGGACTTTATTCCTTGGAGCTCAGGCGGCTGAGGGGTTATTTTACAGAGGTATACAAAATCATAAGGGGGAATAGATAGGGAGAATGCAGAGTCTTTCTGCCAGGGTATGCTAATCAAGAACCAGAGGACAACAGGTCTGTGGGGAGTGTTGTAGAATAGAGGGATCTACCCTTTCTGCGGAGTTTAATGTTATAATAGAGCGATTGTTTCTCCTCTCTTTTTACTTCTTTTCTAGGGTCTACTTTCTTTCTTTCTTTACTTCCTTCTCTAACTTATTTTCTAAGGGGCTTTCTTTTCTCAACACTCTCTTGCACTTCACGACTCTTGCGCACTTTCCTTACTTTCTTTACTTCTATCTTTTTCTTAAAGCTTAAAAAATGAAGCGGTACAAAAAAATGTATTAAGACATATGTGTTGTGTATTATTGTAACTTACCGTACTTCTAATAAAAATAAAATAAAATAAAAAAAAGAATAGAGGGATCTAGAAGTGCAGGTACATTGTTTCTTGAAAGTGGCATCAGTGGCAGATAGGGATATCAAGAAAGCTTTTGGCAAATTGGCCTTCATCAGTCAGGGTATTGAGTAAAGAAGTTGGGTTGTTATGTTATAGTTGTACATGAAGTCGATGAGATTTACAATGATGTTGCCAGGACATAGGGCGTGAGCAACAGGAAGAGGTTGGGCAGGCTAGGACTTTAATCCTTGAAGCGCAGGAGGATGAGTGCTGATCTTCAAAGGTTTCAAATGGTTCAAAGGCCTTAAATTGTCACATGTACCAATTAAGGTGCAGTGATATGTGGATTACCATACAGCCATACGGAAAAGAAAAAAAGACACACAATTACATAAAAGTTAACATAAACATCCACCACATTCCTCACTCTGGAAGGCAAAAAAGTCCAAATCTTCTTACTCTTTATTCTCCCGCGGTCGAGGCTGTTGAACCATATATCAGGGCGATCGAAGCACGCACAGCCGGCAGTCGAAGCCCCCACATCACGCCGATCAAAACTCCTGCATCGGTGCGATCGAAATTCCTGCGTTGGGGCCGTCGAAACTCCCGTGGCTTGGAGTTCCCAAAGTCGGTCTATGACCAGAGACCATGGGCTCTGTGATGTTAAAGTCCATAAGCACTCATGGCTGGAGCTCCGAGTTGATCCCTGGCAAAGGGATCACGGGCTCTGCGATGGTAAGTTTGCAGGCTCTGCAGTGGAGCTTCTTGAAGACTGAGCCCAGCAAAGGCCGCCAACTGCTCGATGTTAGGCCGCAGTGCGGACGGAGATATGATATGGGAAAAAATTGCATCTCCGTCGAGTAAGAGATGAGAAAAAGCTTCCCACCACACCTCCCCAACCCATCCCCCACATAAAAGAAGCTAAAAAACACTACAAAAAAACATACATTTAACACAGACTATTAAACACAAAGGAAAGAAAGGACAGCAGACTGTTGGCGAGGAAGCCATTGTCGGCGCCACCCAGTGGATCTTATAGAGGTGTATAAGATCGTGAGAGGAATAGATAAAGTAGATGCACAGATGCAGAGGGGAATCAAGAACCAGAGGCCATAGGTGAGGGGGTAAAGATTTAATAGGAACCCGAGAGGCAAATATTTCACACAGTTGGTGGTGCGTATATGGAACGAGCTGCCAGAGGAGGTAGTTGAGGCAGGTATTATACAATATTTAAAAGACATTTGGACATGTACATGGACAGGAAATGTTTAGAGGGATCTGGGCCCAAAAGTGGGCAGGTGGGATTAGTGAAGAGGCATAGGGGCACCTTGGTCGGCGTGAGGAAGTTGAGCCGAAAGGCCTGTTTCCATGCTGTATGACTCTATGAATGTCTGCACCATTTCTAACCCACATCAGTCATAAGTATCAAAATTAGAAAACACTGCAAAGATAAATTGGCAATGTGAAGGAATAGATATGTGAACTGTACACAAGAACTGCTGGTTAAAAAAAGATGGTACATATTGGGGGAAAACAAATTGATCCCATTGCACATAGGACATAACTCCAACAGCAATCAGAACATATGCCAAACCAATTTTACAAAAAAATCCAGCCCCAGATTTCGTTACAATATTTATTGAAAATCTCATGAATATTTTCAATCATTAACTTGAATTGCACATATGCTTTTACTTATAGTCCAAGTCCGCTGGATTTGCCGCAATTATAACTCTAGCTGCATTTCAAAATGCAATGTCGCTTTCACACTCTTTTCTAGTGACTGCTACCTCTCTTCGTGGCGACTTTGTTGCAGTTGGTAATTGTCCTGTCAGCATACCTGATCTTACGAATCCCCAATCATTCCAGGTAAGTTTTGCATTTCTGCAGGATTTACTATTACTCCAACTATATTTCATTTTAATTTAATTATAACCTAACTTCTAGCCAGGAATAAGTGCTTGTTAATAAGTGCAGAGATGCAGACAATGATGTTAAATAATCTACAAAAAAATCTCTTTTATATATTAAGCTACTGAGTTCTGTTCAGTTTCTTATTTCTGTTAGAAGAACTTAATGAATCTGAGAATGCTCCATTCAATAAGGTCATGGCTGAACATTCATATAAAATTAACTTTTAATCCTTATCCCTTGGTTCCCATAAGTCCAAATATTGACACAATCTATGGCTAGGCAAACAATGCTCTTGAGGGTAGAAAGCTTAGAAAATTCAGATATACTGAGAGAACAATTTTCTTCTCTTCTCAATCCTAAGTGGCTTCCAGCATCTGCAGCCTCTTGTATCTGTCAACCTGTATGCCTAAAATCACTGGTAGAAAATTGTTGTAAAAGCTGTGAAGGATGGCATAAATTAACACTGAGTGAGGCAAGGATTAATCAAAAGCAATTAGTGTGAATTTATCAAGCCAGTGATGATCTTTCATCCAAGTGAAACTGGTTCAGTGATAGAGGACAGGGAGAAGCAGACAAAAGGAATTTTACTAACAGGAGGTTTCCACAGAACTCAATGCTAAGCCTCCAGATTTTTTTGATATAAACTAGACCAAGTGCAGACCCGTTGGGTCTGCTTCCCCAACGCAAGATTCCACCACTCACCACCCAAATGCAAGCCATTCCCCCAATGCAATATTGAACCACTCATACATAGCCCCCAACTGCGCAGGCACGGCTTATTTCTCCTCATTCCCAGCACTCCCTCCTCCTCTTCACCCTCCCTCTTCAAGGAGGGAGGGTGAAGAGAGGTAGGGAAGGTAGAGAGGGAGGGGTGGTAGAGAGGGATGTGTGATCGAGAGGGAGGCGAATAGAGAGGGAGCAGTGGTAGAGAGGGAGTGGGGAAGAGAGGCAGTGGGGTAGAGAGGGACGGGAGGGAGTAGAGAGGGAGAGGGAGGAGGAGGGGTTAGAGAGGGAGGGAAGGGGTGGGAATAAGGGAGGGTAGAGAGATGGGGAGGGGGGTGGGGGTAGAGAGGGAGAGGGACAGAGATGGAGGGGGTAGAGAGAGAGAGAGATAGAGGGAGAGGGAGGGGGTAGAGTTGGGGCGAGGGAGGGGGGTAGAGTAGGAGAGGGTGGAGAGCGTGGGAGTGATGGTAGATAGGGAGGAAGTAGAGAGTCCTTCACCCCACCTCATCTCCCTCCTCCACCCCTCCCCATCTCCCTCCACCAACCCCCCCATCTCCCTCTATCTTCAGACTTTTCTGTGAATTTATTCTGGTGATTCAGAAATAGATGTATAGATTTCCTACTGACTGGATGGCACAGCCAGCATGAAATTATACCATTTCAGATTCATCAATATACAAGAAATACTCAACAGATCCGTCAGTATTTGTGAAGAGTTAAAACAGAGTTAACATTTCAGCTTGATGTCTTTTCACTGGAATTTTCAGCAGATTGATGTTATTGTTATGGTATGATTTAAAATCCTATTTTTTAAAATACAATAAACTCTATTGTGCATCCCATTCTGCAAACTAAACATTTAATCTCAAACTCCCCATCAATTCTGTTTCACATTTATAATCTAATATCGGACATTAAATTAAAAAGATGTTAAAATTGTGACCATTTCTTTCATGCTTTAGAGGTTCAGCTACATAGATTTAACAATGAATAAAAGTGCTCTTCTTTGAAAGTGTAATGCCTTTCTTTAGGAAACATCATCACGTTAAATATCTATATATATCACTAAAACTCTCATCTTGACGACTTCCTGTCTGCGTTGTAATTAAATTTGCGCAAAAACGATCCCCATAGCACTACGATGTTTTGCCACCTTACTCACCATTCTCCTCTGCTGCATCAAATAACTTTTGTTCCAATCGGTGAAATAGTACAAAAGGTGTGAAGGTTTTGAAGGTTCCCCCTCCCCCACACCCCCCTCCCCACAACCCCCCTAACCCCCCACACTCCCCCACCTCCCATACCCCATCCCCTCCCCTCCCCTCCCCCCTCCCCCACACCCCTTCCCCACCCCACCCCCTCCCCCACACCCCTCCCCCACAACCCTCCCCCACCCCCACTCTCCCCCTCCCCCACCCCCACACACCCCATCCCCACCCCTCCTCCCCAACACGCCCTCCCCAGAGTGGTGGAACATTGCTTTGGGGAACGGGTTGCGTTGGGGGAACAGGTGAGTGGTGGAATATTGCATTGGGGAATGGGTTGCGTTGTGGCGGACCAGGCCTCCCATGTGACTGGGACCCAACGGGTCCCACTTAGTCTAGTAATTGTTAAAATTCCAGCAGGAGGCAGGGCCTAATTTGAAACTTTTTTTAGAGTAGAAATCTGAATGCCCTGGGAATCAGATCTACAGTGATTTTGGTCAACCATTTATTCCAACTTGCATTGATTCAGATCTGCATGTTTAATAACTGTGTGATTTTACTGTTTATTGTTTTCCTTATTAGGCTTGCACAAAGGCGTTCTCAACACTTTTGAGTTGTAAGGATGTTAAAACCTTCTATAGATTGTGTGCAATGGATACCAGTGCTTTTCCCAATAAAAATCAAGGTCACTGCCCGAGTATAAAAGAATTTGCACGGCATTGTCAAATTCAGGAGGATTGGAGAAATACCTCAGGATGTGGTACGATTTTCTCCATATTGAGAAAATAAATATTCAATTTAAGCTTACAATTACCAAATATTTTCATTCAGAAATAGCACAATGACAGTTGTGCCTTTGTACTTTTTTATAACTGAAAATGTGAAATACATGAATTTGCTTTTTTAGAGAAACCTGAATGTCCTGGGAATAGGATCTACAGTGATTATGGTCAACCATTTATTCCAACTTGTACTGATCCAGATCCGCAACAGAAAGATGCTCTTGAAAATACTTGTGAATGTCCAAAAGGTGACAATACTTTTGACTAAAATAGATTCATTATGTTGGAATTAGAGAATATGCTGATGGGTAGCCAGCACGTCTCTCGAGGACTGCTACATTCCATTCTACAGTCAATAACTATAGACTGCAATGCAGAAGTTTAGAATGTGCTAGTGCATCTGACCTTTCATTCAATTCCATGTTCAAATTAAAATTGCTTGGCTGAATGACTAGATACATTTAATGTCTGGCCTTCCAGCTACTCACCAGTCATTTGAATAATATTGGCAACCTTCATTTGAAAGGTAAGTTTTGGTAGGTTTTTTTTCTAATCTTTTCTTTATTTCACTGACTTATTTTCTTAATTAATTGACAACAGCCTTGTATCTTTTTTTTCTTTTCATAAGTTTCTGGTCAGCCTGATTGTAGGAGGTCACGTCACATCTTCACATCACCACCCCTTTACACTTTCTACAGAGGTCACTCAATTCGGACCTCCTATGTTCATTCATACCCTCCCACCCACACCACCCCCTCCGCAGGTACTTTCCCGTTCAACCGATTTAATATGTAACACTTGCCCCTATACCTCGTCTCTCGCCTTCATCCAGGAGTCCCAGCAGTCCTTCCAGGTGAGACAGAGGTTCACATGCACCTACTCGGACCTCATCTACTGCATCTGGTGTTCCCAAGGTGGCCTCCTGTACATAAGCGAGACCAAGTGTAGACTCAGTGACCGTTTCACCAAGCACTTGTATTTGGTCTGCCAAGGTCCACTGAATCTCCCAGTTGCTAAGCATTTTAAGTCCTCTTCTATTCCCATACTGACCCATCTGGCCTGGGCCTCCATCATTGCCAGAGTGAGGCCACACACAAACTGGAGGAACAGCACCTCACATTCCGCTTGGGTAGCTTACAACCCAACCGTACGAACATTGAATGATCCAATTTTAGGTAAGCTCCAACAATGCCCTTTCTTCCTTTCCTTTCACCCCACACCCCACCTTTCATCCATCCTCCTTTCCCTTGTACTCCACTTGGATACATACCCATTTCTCCCCCTCCACCCTTCTTCTGGCTTCACAGTTAGCAACTCATCAAGTCTTTTGTCTCGCACCTTCTGTTTTATTCTCTGGCCTTTGTTCCAACCATTTGCCGATCAACCATCTGCTTATCTTAGAAAAGAGGTACGATGGAAGGGCTCCAATGCAAGTTCACTGGAATGCTTCCTGGGATAGGAGTTGGTCTGGCGTGTCTAGATCCAGGGATCACAGTTTCAAAATAAGTGGTCGACTGTTCAAGAAAGAAGCGGATAAATATTCAGAGGATAGTGAAGCTTTGAAATTCTCTAAACAAAATGACTTTGGAGATTCATTTCCTGAGATATTTAGGACAGAGATTGATATTTTGATAGTGAATCGAACCAAGGCTTTAGGATTGTTGAAGAAAAGTGGCTCTAATGTAAGAGAGAGTACAGTGTGGAAGTTAGTGGTAAAGTTAATGAAATCAACAAGCAAGGGGCAAGAGGGAGCCCTGATGCTGTCATCGATGTAGCAGAGAAAGAGTTGGGGGATGGCGCCAGTGTATGTTTGCAACAGGGAATATTCAACACAATCTTCAAAATGGCAAGCATAGCTGATGCCTGTGTACAGTGTGAGTGCTCATAACTACACCTTTAACTTGAAGATACTGAGAGGAGTCAAAAGAGAAGTTGATGAGGGTAATGACAAATTCTGCCAGGTGGAGGAGAGTGTTAGTATAAGGGAAGTGATTGGGACCTTGTTTAAGGAAGAACAGTACGGCCTTGAGACCTTCCTGGTGGGGGATGAAGGTGTAAAGGGACTGGACATCCATGGGAAAGATGAGGTAATGGAGGTCTAGAAATTGAAAGTCATTGAAGATTTGAAGGGTGTGTAGGTGTTTCAGATGTACTGTAAATCAGAAGGGATTGGACAAGGCGGAAAGGATGGAATCAATATACGTGGAGATGAGTTCAGTAGGGCAGGAGCTGGCAGAAACAATGGGTCTGCCAGGGCTGTCCTATTTGAGGATTTTGGGAAGAAGCTAGAGGCCAGCAATGCGGGACTGGGAACAATAAGGTTGAAGGGTGTGAAGGAGAGATTACCAGAGGTGATGGGATCCGAAACAGACTGGGGGATGACGGCCTGGTTTTTGTCTGTGGGGTCATGGTCAAGGGGTAGATATGAGGAGGTGTCCGAGAGCTGGCTACTGACTTCAGTACAGTAGAGGCCAGGCTGCCAGACTACAACAGCACCTCCCCTGTCGGCGGGCTTTCTGGAATACAAAAGTGCCTCCCTTGTTGTTAATTCATTTAGCTTTACCACTTTCATTCCGTCCTCAAATTCACTTGGATTATCTATGACACCTCTCTTCTTGTCTCCATCACAGGGGGTAGACTATTGATTAATGTCCACTACAATCCTGCCGACTCCAGTACACTTCTTCCCACCCTGCCTCTTGCAAAGTTGCAATCCACTCCTATCGTTTCCTCCGTGTCTGCCGTATTTGCTCACAAGATGAGGTTTTCGATTCTAGGACATCCATGATATCCTCTTTCTTTAGCAAATGTAGTTTCCCTTCTGTTGAATTAGATGGGACATCACCCACGTTTATTCTGTGTTCCATAGTTCCGCTCTCACACCCTCTCCCCCCAGACAGAATAACAATAGTCCTCACCTTTCATCCCACCAGCCTCTGAATTCAATACATCATCCTCTGACATGTCCTTCACCTCCAATGTGATCCCACCAGTCCCATCTTCCCATTCCCACCCCGTTCCCACTTCTGCAAAGACTGTTCCTTCCGTAACTCCTTGGAACACTCATCCTTCCCACCCAAACCACGCCTCCCCAGGTACTTTCTCCTGCAAACATAGGAGTAGAAAACCTTGCTCTTTACCTCCTCCCTCACATTCATCCAGTGACTTCAGCACTTCTTCTAACCTCATCTACTGCAGCCGTGTTCCCGATGTAGCCTCCTATAGATCGCCGAGAGCAAGCGCAGAAAAGGCCTACTGGATCTCCCGGTTGTTATCCATTTTAACACCCTTCCCATTCCCATACTGACTTTTCAGTCCTTTGCCTCCTCCATTGCCAGAATGAGGATATACGCAAACTGGAGGAACAGTACCTCATATTTCTCTTAGATAGCTTACAATTCAATGCTATGAACACCTGCTCCACTCATCTCCCTAACCCCCTACATTCCCCCACACTTATTTCTACCCTCCTCCTCAGCTTCCACCATTCCTTTCTCTAGATTCACAATTATCAGCTCTTCAATCCTTCTGTATCAGACCTCTGTCTTTTCATCTTTGGCCATTGTCTAACCCTCTGCCTATCAACTGACCCCCCCCCCCCCTGGATTATCTATGACACCTCTCTTCCTTGTCTCCATCACAGGGGGTAGACTATTGATTAATGTCCACTACAATCCTGCCGACTCCAGTACACTTCCTCCCACCCTGCCTCTTGCAAAGTTGCAATCCAGCATTCTGAAGAAGGATCCCTATCAACTATCCATGTTCTCCAAAGATGCTGCCAGACCCATTGAATTATTCCAGCAGTCTGTGTCTTTTTTTGGCACCAAAGTGAGTTGTCAGCCTCAGCATTATTCAATGACGGAGCAGATATGACGAATCCAAATAACTTCTCCATCTTCAATTGGTATATTTTTACTTTCCTTCATTGCCATCTAACTCAGTAACAACTTTTATTTCCATGAATGAAAATTCCCTTTGTTTATGAGTGTCAAATTCCCACCATATCATCAAATATACAATTCCGGACATGAATGTCCCCGTAAGTTCTTCAATAGGGAAAATATTAAACTTAACCCTGTTCATAAAATGACTTAAGCAGGTACTCTGTTCAACTTCAGACACTGTTCTTGATAACATACGACTTGACAACAAATGCATCAGAAAATCAGAGTGTCCTTGTGAATACAGTGGAACCATTTATGATGCTGGAGACAAAAGGAACACTTCGTGTGAAACATGGTAACAGCTTCTAATTCGTCCTATTGTGGGTCATTCATCCACACTCATCAAATACTTTACTAACAATATTGGTCTTCTTTTTCTCAGTGTTTGCAAAGGTGGACTATGGGAATGTTCTCATCATAATTGTTCCAGAAGTTGCAAAGTGGAAGAAGGAACACATATTACAACATTTGATGGGAAAAACTATAATTTGAGAGGAGATTGCACATACATTGCAGTTTCAGTAAGTGAGACATTTTGCTACAACAGTGATGGATGGTCACTCTGATATTAACCCTTGTTTAGTAAGCTGAAAGTTCTAAACTTTAATGAATATTTTTGTAGACTCTGCAGGACGATCTCTGGAGAGTGATCATTGAGATGCGAGAATGTCACAAAGCAACAAAACATATTTGCTTACGTCGTATTATATTTTCCACACATAATGTAAGACTTTATGTTTTGTTTTAGTACTTTTTGTTATAAATGTAAATGATATTTGAAATATCATTAATATTTGAATTTTTTTTATAGACCAAGTATGAATTCAATAATAATGGTGACGTTACATTTGACGGAGAAAATGTTGTACTTCCATTGAAAAGGGGTATGAACAAAACTAAAGAAAATTAAGTTCCTTTTAAGAAGGAAGCTGTAAATAAATTAAATGAACATTTTTTATTTCATAGATGGAACTATAATATTTAAACCATCTTCACATTTCATTCAACTTGAAACAACACACGGGTTGACAATGCAGATACAGATTTCTCCCATTATGCAGCTTTACGTTTCTTTGTTGGATGGTAATAAACGAAGTTTAGGAGGTAAGGTTAAATGACTACTTAGGAGTGAACATGATTTAAACTCCTCGAGTTGATTAGAGGCATTATGTCATATAACCCCAATTAATCATAACAGTCTTTGCAAATCAAATTGACATAGTTTTTACTTCAAAGCAATAAATCGCAACGTACTCATTTCCCACAGAGAACTGCAAAGATTCATAGCGATTGTCAAGATTTTGTCCCGTAGTATGCAAGGAAGTTTGCCATAACTGAAGGATCACATTGGCATTGCAGCAACAAACCAGCTTTTTAAAAGGTTGCTAAGGCATTGAGGGCAATGTAACCTTTAGTGTGTGTGGTCATGTTCCTTGCGGAGAATTTCCATGGCATAGACGACTCCATATTATTGTCAGCTGCAGAAAGGTCAACTAAGCAAAAAAGTTGTGAACAATTATGGAGTAAGGAAAATGTCTGCATATTTTGAGTACATCAGATATTGTGATCAAACACTGGAATGTTGGAATGTTGATGATTGAATTTGTCTTCATTTGAACATTTTGGCATGTGATGCTCCTTTATTTTTGTGATTATGAAATGATATTTGTTATGATGATCTGGGCTTGTTTTAGTAAAATGCAGCTGAAAACTGCAACATTGGACAATGCTTTGTATTTCAATATAATCTCCTGAGGAAAAGGTGTTGCTTTATCAAATTCCAAGGTAACATAGACATTTAGCCACTGTGTTCTGGGAAATTACCTTGCTCTGTGGTCTAGCTTCAAGCATATCAAAATAAAGTCAATCAAACTGTTCACAGAAAAAGAATCTGATGATAATTATTAAGTAAGTGAGATTACATTTTACTTGAGTTACTGCACAGTTTGTTGATCTCACATTTGTGAAGGACACCATTATCTTTGTTATCCTTGCTCATATTGAGGTCGCTGGAAGAGGTGATGGTTGAATGTGAGTAAACCTGGGCAGTATTCGATAAGAATGGCTGTGCTCAGAAGGAAGTGTGGAATTGTAGCATTTGGATGCCAGTGAAGTTTATGGCAACTAGAACTGAAATGGAAGAAAGATAAATGAGAAGAAGCTATCTTTGGAAGCCAACACTGTGTTTGCAAAAACCTGTAGGAAACAAAGTTAAATCAGAATGACCCAGAGGAAATAATCCTTTTAGACATCTGGAGGTGATGGTGCAGAGAAAACTAGTGAAGCAATTACAAGAGACACTGGCAACGGTTCATAGCCAACATGAGAGATGACACTGGATCTGAAGCTCTGTTGGATGACAGTATGAGAGACTGTCAACATTTGCAGGGAAAACTTGAATAGGACAAGAAGAGAAAATGTATCACAATTATTAAGAGGAACATTTTCTATCTTGGTACATGTATTATTACATTGAGTTGACAGGGAGGGAAGCCTAATAGTAAAGATGAGGACATATTTGGGCTTCACCAATAATTTAAGGACTTTGAAGAACAAAAGGTGCGCCAATTGAAATGGTATTTTAGAGATGTGTTATTAATCGCATTGAAATAAAAAAACAATAATGGAGCACTGGTTAACTTCAACAGAAAAAAAGAGATGACGTAAAGATATGCATTAAACAATCAATGTTTTAACATGTTTAAAGTTGTATTTTGTTTAGTATCTGGGGAATCATTTCTGTAAAACAGTTCAAAGACTGGGTCGTATTTTATGATATTTCTCAATTAAAACAACTGCTCAATCAAATTAAGTAAATTCATTTCCCTAAAGCTTTTCTATTTTTTGCGTTCTAGGCTTGTGTGGCAATTTTAATGGCAAGGCTATTGATGACTTCACCTCTGTACAGAATGTGGTGGAACAATCACATGTCATTTTTGCTCATTCATGGGCTGCTGACATTAAATGCAGCTCTCCTGAAAAGGAAATTCCAACTTGTGTCAGTTCAGAAAATGGTAATGTACTGTTTCCACATAAATATTTTGCTAAGTATTTATTCTGATGCAGTATATTTTTGACCTGGATCACTTTGATGGCCATAGTTAATTTCAGCACACAAAAAGTGGATTGTTTAGGTCACGTGAGAAACCAGAGATGTCTGAAATATAATGCTATGATAATAATTAAATTCTAATTTAAACATGAAAGGTTAGACAGATTGTTTTCCTCAGGACAGAAATATCAAATACTAGATGGCATAGCTTTTACATGAGAGGGACAGAGTTTAAAGGATATGCGTTGGGTATGTTTTTTTTACATAGAGAATGGCGAGTGTAATGCTCTCTGTCAGGCCCTGTTGTGACTAGCACAAAGAATTCACGTCCACCATCGTGTAATATAAGTTTAATCTGCTATAACTGAAACTTCCAGATGGTCACTTGACGTCAGTCACGAGGCACAGGTACATTTGCCAGCTTCTGCTTTTGGCCTCAAGGGGCACTGGCATTTACATTAGATAATACATTACATATACATCACAAATTCCATTCTAATACATTCAATGATAGTACATTACAAATACATCATAGTGAGTGCCTGGTATGTGCTGCTAGGGGTGATGGTGGAGGCAGCTACGAAAGTGGCATTTAAGAGTCTTTTGGATGGGCACATGACTATGCAGGAAATGGAGGGATATGTATTATGCACAGGCAGAAAATAATTGGTCTTGGTGTCATGTTTGGCACAGACAATGTGGGCCGATGGGTCTGTTCCTATGTTGTACTGCTCTATGTTCTCAGGTCTGCACAGTTTTCAATGATGGAACATCTTTGTCAAGCTTCCTCTTTCAAAGCTAAAGAAGGGTCTCAACCCAAAATGTCACCCATTCCTTCTCTCCAGAGATGCTGCCTGGCCTGCTGAGTTACTCCAGCATTTTGTGTCTATTATCAGTGTTCCTCTCTCAATAGATCTCCACAGCCTATGCAGAGGCCTAGGGTCAGACACGCCAACTCTCAAAATTGAATAACATATCCACTGTACTACAAGCTGCCTTAGGATGTTTCCTTCTCAACTGGATGCCACATTGATCAATCACTTAATTTCAAGCTGGGGGTTGACAGTCCACAGCAGAGTGCAATAGTGTTGCTGCTGCACAGCTCCAAAACCTGTGTTTGATTCTGAACCAACGTTCTAGCAATGTGATGCAACTCCATTGACCCAGTATAATTTATTTCACTATATCTGTATTAAATTAAGTTTGATTCTAATATCTGAATTCAAGATATTCACAGACTACATTCAACCATACCTTATCCGACTTCTTTTGTAGAATTCTATGCAAAGGAACGTTGTGCTCTTCTGAAAACAAATGGTGTTTTTGCTCAATGTCATTCCACAGTGGATTACATTCAATATTATCAGGTAAGGACAAGCATTATGTAAATATGTACAAATAGAAACGTTTCCTGCCTTAAGTAAAATGAAAAGCCACACAGCCGCATTCGACCTCTGCAACAAAGAAACAGTAAAAGAGGCAAAAGTTAAACTGACTATAACCTGTCCTATTGTCCCATGCATAATCTCTTAAATTACCATGCAAGGATGGTTAATCACTCTCTTGCTGAAGAATCTCATTGCATGGCATTTCTGCATGAATGTTAATTGCCACTTATCAGCCCATGCTGGTAAATGGCAATAACCTGCAACTATTTCCACTTCTGATGTAAAGATGGAAGGTCATCAATCTTTGGATAACCTTCCCAAATTGAGCCTAGCGTACTGCCTCGATGAAACCCGTAATGGCATTCTGAAGCTGGGCTGACTCACAGTCATCTGCCTTTTTTTGCCGAATCTTCTAAATTGGATTGGATGGTGACCGGCTCTTCTAACAAACTTGGATGATCAGAGATCTCAAAAATTATGTCAGTTAAATAAGATCCCATTTTGTTTTTAAATTGTATAATGACTTGTGTTTTCTTGTTGTCATCTCTCGATTCCAGTTTACATGAACTTAATAATGTTAAATGACCAAGTGATTATTATATTTGCATTTTTTTTAAAGATGTGCAAGATTTCCATATGCAACTGCGAGAATCTTGATCATTGCATCTGTGCTGCACTGGGGGCTTATGTTCATGCATGTGCTGCAAGAGGTGTCATACTGAGGGGTTGGAGTGGAACAATTTGCAGTAAGTTGAGGTCTTTACATTTCATAGAAATGCATCTCCTTTCCTGCTAATGAAAAGCAGTTTATGACATTGAATAAAACTGGAGGTCACAAGTTGACTCCAAATAGTGTAGACCATGAGTTTGTGAAGTACGCAAACAAAGCCATGGGAATTGCTGCAATACATCTCATAGATTATACTGTATACGGTATAACGATATTGTGCCACAGTAGAGGAAGTGAATATGGTAGATTGTGTGCAAATAAAGAGGGCTATGTCCGAGATAATGCGTAGCTTCTTCAATGATGTTGAATTTGATCTTATGCAAAAAAATCAAAAGTATTCAATCATGCTACTGACTGATACCTTATAGATGGTGCAAGACTTTAATGAGTCAAGGAGGTGAACCACTTACTACATCATAAGCAATCACTTTTCTGCTCATAATATCAAAGTAATTCTATGCCATCCACAATGCTGGTGAGAGAAATGATTACATTGAATATCGGGCAGTATCAGAAAGATTTAAGTTAAAGACAATAATTTGGTGAAGATTAAAAGTAGACGTTAACCCTGTATCTCTCTCTCTACAGATGCTGCCTTAATTATTGAGAGAGAATGTTTAATACTGGTGAGATAGGATAGTTCCAATTATACTTCAAATAATGCAGCAGTCCATCCCAAGGCACCACACTTATACCTGGAATGATAAATAAATAGATTTAGACTACACAAGGAGAGATAATGCACAGCTCCTTAAAAATAATGCATTTCTCTTTAAGAATATACCCTTTGTCTCTCCCTTGTTAACCTCTACAGAGTTACCCTTTACCAAACATCTCAATAAAGTGTCTTTAACTTTTCACAGATGCTGACTGATGTTTCGAGTTTCCAGCATCTTATTTCAGATTTCTAGCATTTACGGTTTTGAATTTTCATTGAACATTCTCACTTCTGACCCTAATGGGAGAATTTTCCCCAATAAAGTAGTTGCAGAGATTTGCTGGACTTTGCTCTGAGGAATTCCTTCAACTTTATTCCGAGGTCTTAGATGATTTACTTGCTACTATAATGCTATTTTGTACAATGCATGACTCCAACAATTGGGGAGTTTCCCCTGAATCTTATAACTAATTTCTTATTATTAGCTTTAGCTCCTGGTAATCTGGTATCCAGTTGTTTGGAGCGTCCAAAGATTCTGCATCTATCTCACTCATAAGGGCACAAAGTTCTCATTACATGCAGCTTTGGTATTCGCTGTCACACAAGGCTGGCCGTACGTTAGTGGGATTGCAGCAGGAGTGTACCACCAGAGCAGTGGTCGGGGTTGTGATCAGGATCTCTGGGAATCAAAATCATGGGCAGGTTTGCAGCCTGAGTGAGGATCTGGAGTGTGAATCAAGGTCCAATGTTTGTAAACTTCAGTTCATGTTTCAGTTGTCAAAAAACTCCAGATCCTGACTCCAGACATTGACCCAACCACCCTCCCAGCTGAAGCTCATGAGGTTTGTTGTGGTCCTTTAAACTTACCTGGGCTAAATTTTCCACTCCCTTTAAAATCCCTCAGTACACTGAAAATTATTGTGTAACTTGGTATAATAAGTGAAAAAATAGTGTTTTCTGGTAAGAGGCATAACGTTAAACTGTTCAAAACGTTTCCATGTCCAGCACCACCAAATTTCACAAGTGTGAGGGTATCAGAGTTTTATTATGCCAGGGTTTTTTCAACTCAAACTTGGTCAAATGCAGCCTGGACTCAAGTTCACTTCCAAAACTTTCAAAAAATAAACCGTCTGTACAGTATTTGGATAAAATTGATTTGGTTTAATTTTTGTGGACAGGGCATACGCTGAACAAGCTTCCTCATTATCAGAAAGACCCACTGTCAAAGACTTGTTTGAACAGCCAGGAACGGTGTCAATACGACACTGATCTTCTGCATCAATTGTCACTAAGTTCACTCAGCCACTTTTTAGATATTAAGTAGAGTGAAGAAAATCAGCTGGAATTTGGCATTGGTGGCCAGTTATACCTGTCCTGTTCAAGGTGGATTTTCTGAAACGTCTTTCTGAAGATAATTATGAGTGTTCGATGTGTGGCTTTCATTGGTTCTCAGCTCTACTCTGATTTTTTTTGTTGCAGATACAACCTGTAAGAACAACCAAATGTTTGACAATGAAATGACAACCTGTAACCGGAACTGCAAATTATTAACCAAAACTGATTTCACCTGTGACGTGAAGGATACTCCAGTTTATGGCTGTGGCTGCCCAGAGGGCAAATATATGAATGAAAATGGAGCCTGTGTTAATGCTGAAGACTGCTCTTGTTACTACAAGGGGATTTATATTCAACCTGGAGAGGAAGTTGATGATTGGTAAACATACCTGTTAAAGTCTATTAAAATGTGATTGTGAACCAGATGAAACTAGATCATTAACTCCTTTTTTTTGTCACTTCAGTTATTGCCAAGGGGGATCAATTGGTTGCAATCGAGTTACTGAAGCCACGACTACACCCACAGGTAAAATTTGTAGCTTTTCGTGCTGTCATAATCAGAGGCCTGCATCGAAATCTCCATTAAATAATTTTCCGTTTTTGTTTAATTCAATAGTATGCACAGGGGGAAAGGAACTTGTTCGTTGTTCCCCTACTGGAAATCAGACTCACTGTGGAATGAAATGCAGTAACCTGGCATTACCTTGTGTAAGTTTTGTCCAATATAATAAGCTGTTCAAATTATACATACTTGCATACCACACAAAGTACTGAACCATAACACAAAATAGTCTCAATTTTAACAAAAAATATAATTAGACATGCCATTCAAATCAAGGGCTTATAGTATCATATTGGTTACATTAAAGGGCCTGTCCCACTGTACGAGGTAATTCAAGAGCTCTCCCGAGTTAAAAAAAAAATCAAACTCGTGGTAAGTATGTAGAATGTACGTTGCGGGTACCTCGGAGCTCGAGACGTCTCTTAGTGGCTCATAACGCTAACGGCAGGTACTCGGGAAACGCGATAAGCTCGTGAAGATTTTTCAACATGTTGAAAAATGTCCACGAGAGCCCCGAGTAACTACGAGCGGCTATTACCGTAATTCTCCGAGTTCCAATCAGGGGAAACTTGGGAGAACTCTTGAATTACCTCGTACAGTGGGACAGGCCCTTAATAATAATGCAGAGGCTTGAAATAATTATCAAAGCCAGGCAGAATAAGGAGCTAATATAAGTATGGGAGACCATAAATTGTCACAAAATTGGTCAATATGCCCTTAAAAGAAAGAAATCGAATGTACTTGTCCAATGTGATTCCATGTGATTCCATGTGATTCCTGGCCCACAGAAATGTGTTGATTCAGAACATGGCTCTTACAAGCCTAACTCAGTCAGTCCAATGCTGGCTTTGTTATTGATTCTCATGTCCTGATCAGTAATAAAATAAACAAGAAGGAATATATTTTGAACTGCGAGTAAAGATATTAAAAGTTTAGAAACACTCCAAAGACCCAAAGTAGGTAATCAACGTAAGGTATTCAACCTGAACTGATACAATTATCCCACAGATGGGACCCAACTTTTGGAGCCTTTTCTGTTTTTAATAAAACATTCCGGTAGTTGCTGTTTTTTAATCATTTTTAATTACTACAAAGAATATTTTATCAGGAAAAGCCTGTCCAGTGATTCAAAAGGATGGCTGTACTTTATCGCATGCATCATTGAAAGATTATATATTAACCTTTATTGTGCTTGGATTAGAAAATTAAACATAAAGTTTTGATGAAATTATGAAGACCACTATTTAGTTTTCCTTCCCTAAGAAAATATCTGGAAAAGAGGAACATTAGATGGAATACCAAGAAAAATCTCACTAAAGATTTAATAGAATCAGTCCACTGGTTATAGCATTGATACATACATTTTGTATGAGCTTCAGTAGATTATGAGGGTTGGTTTCTCTTGAATGATCTACACCAATTTTTAAAATACATTCACAGGGTCTAAGTTGTTGGCAGGTTAAGCATTTAATAACCTTATCTAAATGCTCTTCAACTAAATGGCCTCGTCCGCCATTTGAGAGACAGCTAAGAATCTATCATTTGGGATCCTTGTCTCATGGTAAAGATTGGACATTTAGGATGAGCCGAAAATATTTTTTTCTTTAGGATTTTCTACCACAGATGGCTGTGCTTGCTGAGTTACTGAATAATCTAGAGTGTCGAAAGTAATGAAAGCAAATGGGGAGGGAGGAAAATGCAATTGATATAAAACTTCAACCATGAGCCTTACCTTGATGAAGCAAGCTTCAGAGCCTTGTTTCCATCTCAGATATTCTTAAGATAATGAACATTGAATTGCTTGTGAGAGAAAAATCTGCACTGTAAGTGTTGTTTAAGTTCTTTATTAATCAAATATGTACATCTCAGAGTGGTCATACTGATAAACAAAAGTTGCCAAAAATGGAAAGAGAATTGGAGCATGATAAAGTAATTCAGCCCTTCACAGCTATTCAATTTGATTGAGGCTGATATCTGACTCAATACCATCTTTTTGTGCTCTTCCCTTATCCCTTGATACCTCTTGTGTCTAAGTAATTATCTGTCTGTTCGACCTTACATCCTGTGTCTTGGCCTGTACAGCCATCATGTAATTCCATAGCTTAACCGTTTGCTTAGTAAAGAAGTGTCTCCCTATTACGTATAAACGTTGATAGACGAGGAAACCAAAATTGGACATAATATTCCAAATGTGATCTCATCAAGGCCCTGCATTATTGTAGTAAATTATACTTATTCCCCTAGTTATGTGTTCTTGTTGATGCATTTAGGATCCTCCTCACAATTCACAATCCAACCCAGCATAATGTAATTGACAAAATTCAAAATATTGAATTTTATTTCCACAATCAAATTATTTATGAATAGCAGAAGTCCAAATATTCTTGTTGGATCCTTCACAATAGCACCTGCCACCCCAAAAAGCGTTTATTTATTCCAATTATTTGTTTCCTCTACGTCGCATCAAAATACCTCAATTTTGCACTCTAACCTTTCGAGTTGGACGTTTATAAAACCTTTGAAAATCCAATCACTTTACATCCACTGCTTATTCCTTATCCACGTTACCAGTTATATTTTCAAAAAACTCCAAAGATTTGTAAAATACTACTTCCTTCATAGAATCCATGTTGACAATGTCTAATCTTGTTCATATTGTTCTTGTTTCCTGTTACCTCATCCTCTGTAATAGGCTCTAGAAATTTCCCTTCTATTCATGATCAAGTAACAGGTCTGCCCTTTCTTTTGTTTTCTCTCTCGCCTTTTTAAATGGCAGGATTACATTTGCCATCCTCCAATCTGCAGAAACGATTCCATGATTCATAGAATTCTTGAAAATGCAACCAATATATCCATTATTTCCGTAACCATCTTTTTTAGTTTTCTGGGAAGCGCGTTACCAAGTCCTAGTAATTTATTAGATTCAGTGCCACAAATTTCTCCAATTGTATTTTCTTACTAATGCTAATTTTTGTGTTCTTTAGCTTCTTGATTTCTTAACCATTCCGGAAAATTACCAGTATTCCCTTCTGTGGCACAGAGCCAATGCATTTGGATCATTACTCTGCATTCTTCTCATTCCCTGCAATGAGTCTCCCTCTTCTGTGCAATAAATTAAGTGCTGGAAACTCAATGGACCAGGCAGCTTCCATGGAAGTAAACAGACAGACGATGTTTTGGGTTGTGATGCTTCTTCAGACTCATTTCAAATCATTTTAACATAGAGCTCTTTTATATTTTTTGACATCATTACAAAAAATGTTGCATAAATCATTTAATTTTTATTTTGCACAACAGACAAACGAATGTGTACCTGGATGTGTTTGTCCTGAAGGTAAAGCTGAAGATGACAGTGGAAACTGTGTTTTGACCGAAAATTGCCCTTGTCTATATGCAGGGAGTAGTTATGCCAAAGGAAAAGAAATCCAACTTGATTGCAGCCAGTGGTGAGGCCCAGCAAATGTAAAACTGATAAATCTGAAATATTAAAAGGTGCTTGATATTATGGCACAAGTTTCACCATTCTTTATATTGCAGCAAATGCCAAGGTGGTTCATGGAGCTGCACTGATAAGCCATGCACAAAGACCTGTCAAGTTTATGGTGAAGGTCATTACATAACATTTGATGATTTTCGATTCACGTTCGAGGGTAATTGTGAATATATATTTGTTCAGGTAAATTGCAATTACCAAGTATTTAACCTACTTTTAAGAGAAAACGATTAATATATGTGCATGTAATCGGATTAACGTTAAACAAAGATTTAAACAAATATAACAATACTCATTACCAATAAGTAAATTACAACATAGCTCATTTAAGTTCCTCTTCAACCTGACTATATAATTAATCACAGTACTGAATTACGACTAAAAAAGTTTTGTGCATTTTTCTCGTTATATTGATATGTACTGTTGATTGGTTTTGATTACTAAACTGTTTACTGGAATATAAACTACACTCCATGAATTTGTTTCAAACTGTCATATATTCAGGACCATTGCAATGGAAAACGTGGTACATTTCAAGTGCTCATAGAAAATGTTCCTTGCTGTGAAAATGGAGTGACATGTTCAAGAAATATTATGATTATTTTTAAGGTATATCTACTAATTTATAATTATTACCTAACTATGTTCAATGGTTCAATGGTGCCTTTATTGTCACATGTGTGAAGTGTTAACACAGTAAAATTATTTTTCATACAAACAGTCCAGTAGAATCTTACCATGCACTCTTGATCCACGATTAGCAAGTTTACAGAAATAGTCTCGTGAACCCGCATGCAGGAGGCACCATGCGGTTCTTATCAGCGGTGCCTATACCAGGCAAGTCCCAAGCTGTTGTGGGCCTCCTGCCATCTCCTTCCTTGGATGCCATGTCCCTCACCTCGCCCGTCCACCTTTGCTCCCCGGGGGTACCTCCCACAGCCAATCACAAAGGTGTGGTAGGCCAGACACCGGTTCCCTCTCCCCTCCTATCAGCCTAGCTCCTCGCCCGTCGCGTCCATCGTCGCTAACTCCATCTGTTTCTGTTGCTACTTTCATTAAACAACAAACATCAATCAGTACACACAAGAACAGGCCTTTTGGCCCACATTGTCTGTGCAAAACATGCAGGGGCGGAAAACCCGGGGGGGGGGGGGCCAGAGGGGACACGTCCCCCCAAGTTTTGAGAGGTGGGGGACAGCCCCCCCAAGTTTTTGTCATCCGGATTTTAAAATCTCCGCTTTCCGCGAGACAGTGGAGGTGGGACTGCTGATCGAGGGCACCGATTGGACGAGAGAGATGTTGGTCAACAGGCAATGGGTGCGGGACAAGATGATTCGGCGTGATGATTGGAGGAGGGAGGAGTGGGGGGGGGTGTGGTACTGAGGATAGAGCGCGGTGATTGGAGGAGGGAGACGTGGCACAGACCTGCGCCTCATCCGCAACCAGGATCGATCCCGGCCGCCTCTCCGGCCCTGTCCCGTCCCCACCCAAGTGCCCTCACCCCCCCCCCCCACGGGTGGCCAGAGAGGTCGGGAGTCAGACGCGAGCTGTACCCCCAGGCCCACAGCCAGCGCAGAGAAGCAGCGCTAAACCCAGCTCAACTCTGCCTGTCCCGCCAGATTAATCTGCCTGTGCTTGCGGGAAATATGGCCAGCGCGGAGAAGCAGCCTGGTGTTCCGTCAGTCCAATCAGGGCTTGTAGGTTAACCCGGCGAGACAGGCAGAGTTGAGCTGCATTTAGCGCTGGATTGAGCCTCCGAAGCCTCACGCGTGTGTGTGAGTGTGCACATGCACGCTTGGCCGCCAAAAAATTGTGTCCCCCCTGTCCCCCGGTTCCCTCCATGTTTTGATAGCGAGTTCCGTGCCTGAAAACATGATCCCAAGCAAAACTAATCTCCTCTGCTCTGCTCTGCTCTGCGATTCATACCCATCCATTCTTGCATTTCCATATAATTATCTAAAAACCTCCTAAATGCCACTAGTATATGTGCCTTTCCATCACTCTTGGCAAACGTGTTCAAGGCACCCACCACACTCAGTGTCAAAAAAACATGCCTCGCACATCTCCTTTAAACTTTGTTCCCTCAACTTAAAGCCATGACCTCTAATCCTTGACATTTCCATTCTGTAAAAAAGCTTTCCGGCAGATTACCCTACATAAGCCTCTCTATAATTATTTTATATACTTCTATCAGGTTGTTTCCTCGACTTCCAATGTTCAGAGAAAAAAATCAGGTTTGTCCAACCTCTAATACTCTCTAATCCCCACAGCATTCTGGTAAACCTTCTCCACACCCTCTCCAAAGCAAAGGTACTATAGCAGAGCAAGATGGCCTACTCTCAAGCAAACGCGTAGTACGGTCATGGGCAGATTCATGGGTGATTATAGGACCCATTTTAGCAACCAGCCTCCGCCATCTTGTTCTGCCATCTTGCTCCGCCATCTTGTTCCGCCATCTTGCTTCCGGCCAAAGATCCGATCTTTGCTTCCGCCACCGCTCCCGTATCTTCGCTTTGGTCTTTGACTTGGGCGGGGACAGGGGTGCGCGGCCCGGGGCAGCGGGGAGGCCTGAGGCCTTGGCGGGGTGAGGGGGGTGCGTGGCCCAGGGCAGCGGGGAGAAGGGGTCCGGGGCAGCGGGGAGAAGGGGTCCGGGCAGCGGGGAGAAGAGGTGCGCGGCCCGGGGTGAGGGGGGTGCGCGGCCCGGGGCAGTGGGGAAGGGAGGTGTGCGGCTCGGGGAGAGGGGGTGTGCGGCCCGGGGCAGCGGGGAGAGGGAGGTGCGCGGCCCGGGGCAGCGGGGAGAGGGGCATAGGAGGGGGGGAGACATTGTGGTGTGGGGGGAGGCGAGGGAGTGCCGGCGGGGGGGGGGGGGGGGGGGAGAGTTGACGGGTGGGATAGGGCCTAGTGTGTGTGAAGTTGCGGGGAGGTTTACAATGTTTATTATTTAATGTCCCTTGTCTAGTCTGAAATAAAGTTCATCATTGGATATAAAAATCAGAAGAAATATAATTGTGTGTGTTATATGATTATATACATCTATATCACATTCATGTATGTGTGTTCTTTCCAGCACAATCTAGTCAGTTGTATGCTCATGGAATAAAACCATCCTTAAGTTATACATCTTTTGTAAATCTTGCACAAAACAAAGTTAATTTTGTGAAATTCTTCAATTAGATAACCCCACAGGCAGATCTCATTCCACTATCTTCATATTGCTATTATTTTCCCAAATACTGCAGATGTGAACAGTGTGATTACATTAATGTGATTAGATGAATGAATTACAGAGTGCAAGTGTAATACAAAATCAACTCAAATACAGCATATGAACCATTTAAAAAGAAATGATTTAAAAAACATTAAAAAAGACGATTACCAGAGTCAAATTTTATTCTTGACAAGAATTAACAGAAGTGTGAAATAACAGAATTACACCAAAGATCCTATAGCTCTGCTATAGGTTACTAAAATGGGCGGGGTGAAATGCCCAGGATCTCCTCCATAGCGTACTACACGTCAGCCCATTGCATTTCGCAGGAGTAGCCCATCTTGCTCCGCTATAGGATCTTTGAGCAGAACCACACACAATACTCCAACGTCCTATAGAACCGCAACATGACTCTTATATTCCATTCTGTGATCTATTAAGGCAAACATGACAAAAATGTTGTCAAAATGCAAAATTTTGGTTCTGAATATTGAAGATCAATTTGATTATTAAGCATTAATTTGCAAGAGTTTATTTGCCTTTAGGGAGAAGAAATACATTTGGAAGATGGGAAAGTAAAAGTGTTTGGTGGAAATACAAATTCAAGTTGCACAGTTGATTCTTATTCACTTCACACTGTTGGGCTTTATTTAAGCCTGACATTCACCAATGGAATCACTGTGATTTGGGACAAGCACACAAGGTTCTCAGTCACACTTGATAAACACTGGAAGGTGGGTGACATTTTGACTTTAAGCATTTTCTTTTGGTTGTGAATCTTTTTCCTCAATCCAGACAAATGGAAGCTGAGATGTCACTGAACAGTAGAATATGGAGATCTATCAGACAAGTTATCAGCAATGTGATGCTCAGGAGAAAAATGCTTGATTAGATGTGGCTATTTATGACCAAAATAAAAGCATTCTTTTCTGAACTAAAGCACATCGTATTGATATTGGCAGAGAAGAAAGCTTTCATATTGATGGAATATCAGCATAAATGCATCAATAATGGATCAAATTGGATATGGGAAAGGAAAAAAAAAGACCAATCGAGTAATGTAACCTCAGGGGTCTAATCCAACGAGAAAAATAAAATGTTAATTTTCCTCATCATTCCTCAATGCACTGTGAATTTCCCTCAGATCTTTTAAATTTCCAGGGCATCAAATAGAAAAATAATACAACTGGAGAAATTTCAGATGGGTTTGCCATGGATGAATGTTTATGAGTGGTAAATTCCCACAACTCCTCACATAAAGGTTGAGCCATTTGCAAAGAGTTCAGGGAGATGGCCTACAACTATATCTTGACCCTAACCAGCTCTGTAATGGTGTGTGAATTTTTTTGTTATGTACTTCACCTGTTTTGTAGCCACTGTTCAGAACAGTTGAACACTTGGAAAGGACACAGAGTTGAGCATGTTTAAGGATACATAGCCTCAAGGGTTGGATAAATCAATACACTTGCTCCTCTCTGTGTGCAGAAATTTCTACTCAACTCAATCATACTGTGGCTGGACCTTTTCCTATGACAGTGGTCCATAAGCCCAACATTCAAACCACAACATATGGTCTGTCAAGCTCCCCACCAATGTTCACTGATATTGTCTCTCATTCTTCTAAACTTCAGAGAATATGATCATATTTTATCCACTCTGCGTTTCCAGGAATAAGACTAGAGAACGCTCAGTCTCCTTCCTATATGACATGGATTTCTTTTCTTAGGGTAGCTGTTCACTGCTCCTTATGTGCTTTCATTAAAGTTCCGCATTACAGCAAGGCATCTTTGTGCTCCCGCATGTTTAGTTTAGTTTAGAGATACAGCGCGGAAACAGGCCCTTTTGGCCGACCAATGATCCCCGCACATTAACACTTTCCTACATCCACTAGGGACAATTTTTACATTTACCAATCTAATTAACCTTCAAACCTGTGTCTTTGGAGACGTACGTCTTTGGAGACATTGATGAGGGAAACATAACCGTGAAATGAAATTTAACAAGAGAGCTGAATTGACAGTGAAAGCATTGATAAATGGCATGCAATGGTCAAAATTCTTTTAACCCCCTCGCCTGTTTTCAGATTCTTGCGGGTGGGAGAAAAAAAAATTGCAGGATTTTAATGAATCAGATGGTGTATTACTAATGATACCATCTGGTATAATCCTACAAAAACAAGATCAAAGCATTCTGCTTTATCCTCAGTTTCAAGTTTACTTACCCAAAGATCTTGCCAGTGACACAGCACCAGAGACCCAGGTTCAATCCTGACTATGGGTGCAGTCTGTGCAGAATGTGTACACTTGGATTCCCTGTGACCACATGGATTTCCTCTGGGTGCTCTAGTTTCCACCCACATCCCAACACAAAAAGATGCTGGAGTGGAATTGCTGTGCATTTGTGACTGTCCACACCGTAGGCCAAAAGACCATCAAAGACCAACATGATACCAAACAACGAGGCCAGCAGATTTGCATTCCAGTCCACTTCTGTGCTGCATGTTGTTTTTAATGAGAATTTAGAACTGCAGAAATGTACAGCACAAAAACGTGTCTATTTGGCTCATTCTATCTATTCTCGCCATTATGCTCATTTATGCTGATCACATTTGTTCGTATCTCTCTGTGATTTTCCTGACCAAGTACCAGTCGAATTTCCTTTTAAACATTGTAATTGTATATGCTTCCACTCCCTGTATTGGCAGCTCATTCCAGATATTCACCAGTCTTTGTGTCAAAAACGTACTCCACAGATCGTTATAGACGTCCCTAGAATCAGATAATACAATTCTATCTACCTGATCTATGTTCCTCAATTTTATAATCCTCCACAAGTTCACCCCTGAACCTCCGATGTTCCAGTAATAATAAACCCAGCTCACCCAATAGTTCTTTATAACTGCAGTATTCCATTCCAAGCAATATCCTGGTCAAAATCTGCACTCTCTACATTATCATATCCTTCCTGGAGTGTGGAGACCAAAACTGTCTGATCTAACAAATGTTTTGTACAACTTTAATATGACACCCCGACTATTATTCACAATGCTCTCAACTATTATACTCAACTGATCTTCTCCTGTATCCTTTTTCCCTAAACCAATAATGCTGTGGTCAAGTCATGACATGTCAGCCGAGGTGAACTGACATATTTAGCATGAACCAATGTAGGTGTAAAAATAACATGATCAAATGTGGTAACAGAAAAATGGTGATATTTGCAGGCTGAAAGCATATATTTCTGAATGGTGGATTATGTCATTTTATTTGTTAGTCTACTTGAACATTGACTATGGAATGCCTGATTAACATCTTCAACAACATTTTTGATTATTTTGTAACTGGTACAATAGGATAAAGTGTGTGGTCTCTGTGGAAACTTCAATGATAACACTGAAGATGATCTTAAAACAAGATTTAACTCTCTGGCAAGCAATTCAATTGAGTATGGAAACAGTTGGAAGTCTACAGATTCCTGCCCAAGTTCAGTAACTCAATCATTCCCCTGTGAGGAAAATCCATTCTGTTCACCCTGGGCAACAAAGAAATGTTCCATAATTAATAATCCAAATGGAGAGTTTCAACAATGTCACAGTAAGGTAAGACACTATTATAAATCTACTCTTCAAATTTCCACAATTGTAATGATATGCTTGTAGGAATAATTCTATTTGCATATGGTAAGGTAAGGTTGCTTAGCTTCTGCAAAAGTGTAATTCTGCATAGAACATAGAACAGTATAGCACAGGAATGGGCCCCTTGACCCACAATGTTTATGCCCAACATGATGCCTAATTAACTGATCTCATCTGTCTGTACATGATTCGTATTCCTCTATTCCCTGCAATCTCATGTTCCTTACTGAGTATGTTCTCATTCTCATGTCTGGTGGAGCAAAACATATGAGTACCAAGGAAGACATAAGAGACTGCAGATTCTGCAATGTAGAGCAAAAATACAAAGCTCTGGATGAATTCAGTGGGTGAAGCAGTATCTTTGGAGGGGATGGACAGATGACGTTCATAAACTGTTGGAGGAGACTGGAGAAAACTAGAAAAAAGAGGGGTGGGGAAAGTCTGACAACTGATTGGTGGATATAGGGTGGGGGGAGATGAGTTGGGTGAAGGGTGATTGGCAGATAGGTGGAGAAAGTGACAGACAAGAAGTGAAAAGCAGACAGAAGGGTGTAAGATAAATAAATAAGAGTGACAAGTGTAAAGCCAGAGGATGGTCAGAAGGAATGGGAGTAGAATTAGGCCATTTTTCCCATCAAGCCTACTCCGCCATTCAATCATGGCTGACCTATCTCTCCTTCCTAACCCCATTCTCCTGACTTCTCCCCATAACTTCTGACACTTGTACTAATCAAGAATCTATCTATCTCTGCCTTAAAAATATCAATTGACTTGGCCTCCAGAGCCTTCTGTGGCAATGAATTCCAAAGATTCATCACCCTCCAGCTAAAGACATTTCTCCTCATCTCCTTCCTAAAAGAATGTTCTTTAATTCTGAGGCTATGACCTCATTCTTCTAAACTCCAGTGAATACAGGCCCAGTGCTGACAAACGCTCATCATAGGTCAACCTACTAATTCCTTGGATCATTCTTGTAAACCTCCTACAGACCCTCTCCAGAGCCAGCACATCCTTCCTCAGATATGGTGCCCAAAATTGCTCACACTATTCCAAATGCGGCCTTACCAGAGCCTTTTAGAGCCTCAACATTAGAGAAGGGATATGATTGGACAGTGGAGAAGGAAAAGAGGGAGGTTAAAATGGGAATGGTGGACACAGAGATGAGAGTGGTGGGAAATGAGTGTCCAAAGAGGAAAACAGAACAGGGTGCTTAGAGTGGCGGAAGAAATGTGTGGGCACCAGGGTGATGGGAAGGAAGTGAAGGAGTAGGTAGGAGGATATAACTAGAAATTGGAGAAATCAGTCTTCATACCATTAGGTTGTAGGGTATTGAAATGGCATATGAAGTGATGTTCTCAAAATGGGATGCCAAGGCAGAATGATCAGTATGGGAAGGAGAGTTAAAATGGTTAGCAACCGGGATCTCCACCTGGCCTTGATGGTCAGTTAGCTAGTACTCGATGAATCTATGCTATTGTTGTCTCATCGAAATAGCGAAGACCATATCTGGAGCGCCAAATGCAATAGACGAGGTTGAAAGAAATGCTGTGAACCACTGCCTCCCTTGGATGGAAGTGAGAGGAAGTGAAGGGACACGTGTTTTAACACTTTTGTGGTGTCAGAGAAAAATGCCTCAGGAGGCAGCACAAAAGGAGTCTTTTTAATCGAGCATCTTCAGCAAAAGCTGACAAGTAGATAATCTCTGTATCTGAGATGGCCACCACCATAGGCATCATTATCTATCCTGCAGTTGGTTTCACTGGAAGTAGTTTGGTCATCTGAGCACAAGATGGTGTAAGGTCCTAATAATTGACAGGATTTTGTGCTGCGCATGTCTGTTCCAAATCCTGTTGTGTTTCCGTTGTACATTCTTGTCTTATCTGAATCTGACTGAACGACATCTAGTGGAAAAATTACCTGTCCTATCATATGCTACAGATGAAATATAATTCAGCCAATTAAAGCCATATTAATACTAAACTTAGTGATTGAAACTTAGTGCATTTCAGATCCCCACATTTTTGAAAGAATATGACTGGAGCGAGTGCAGAGATAATGAACCAGGATGTTACCTGGATTGGAGGACTTTAATTATGTGGACTGATTGGATGGGATGGATGTGTCTTTCCTGGAGCAAAAAAGGTTGAGAAGTTACCTGATGGAGGTGTATAAAAACATAGGCGTTCATAGATTGGGTAGACAGTCAGAATCATTTTAGCTTGGTAGGGATATCAAAACCAAGTGGGCATAGGTTTAAAGCGGGAGGAGGTTGTTTGAAATGTGGTCTGAGGGAAACATTCGTTATGCAGAAAATGGTTGATATCTTGAAATGGTGGTGGCAAAACTTCAAAGATGTGAAACTGCCGGGTGTAAAGTTAGGTGTTAACGTTTACCATGTCATCCCTGGAGTTCTTTGTAACAATTCCTTTGGACCATATTCACCCCAAATCATCTCCTTTTGATCATGGATTGTTTTCATGCTGTTGTTGAAATTTAAAATAGACATTCTGCTTGTTTAAATGAAGAATAATGTATATTTTTTCTGTTGATTTGATTTCTGACTCCCTGGCATTTTAACAGGTTGACCCTAACCCATACTATGAAGCTTGTCTCCAAGAAGCTTGTGCTTGCGATAAAGAGGGGAAGTACCTGGGTTTCTGTACTGCTGTAGCAGTATATGCAGAGGCTTGTAATAAAGCTGGTGTTTGTATTCGCTGGAGAACTCCTGAACGATGTCGTAAGTCTAAATTAATCCGACCTCCCCATGTCCAGGTACCACCTGTCTCCTCCCTTACTCCCTGTTTTCCGCACTTCATCTTTTCCACCTCCATATTTGTACACAATTTTACTAGACAGGCTTTGATAGTTGCTTTCTCCTCACTAGCAATTTCTGTCATCACTTGTTCCTCTGCTGCTCTATTTGTTCTGAGGTCCCCCCACTCATTAGCTATCTGCTGCTTACTTTCCCATTTCATTTTAACTGGTTCTATCTGTCCCTGCCCACAGTCTTGTTTCTGTCCAGCCCATATTCCACTGCCTACTGTTTGTCTGACCTGGATGCTGTTCTTAACAGTTTTATAATCTGGCCATCAGTTAGAGTGGACAGAGAGGGACTGCTGTTTTGTTTGCCTGTTCTCTCAGGCCATTCTCACGCCTTCCTCCCTTGTTCGGACACCACCTCCAATCATGGTCCCGGAGGCCCCAGCTGTAACATCTCATCTCCTTCACCCATCTCTGTCGCGTGCAGCAGTCCCTTGTGAAGTGTCCCGGTCGCTGGCACACAAAGCAAGTCCTTCTGTCCCCCCAGCAGCTCCATTCACTACAGCCAGCGTGTGACCTCTCCACTCATCTACTAACCCCCCCCCCCCCCATGAAACTATTATGGAATAGGTACATCCCATAGTTATTCCAAAGACTAAAACCTCCTAGTGGCCTGAGCTTGGCCTTTCCTTCAGCAATTTCAGAAGACGGGATCATCCTAACCAGGATTCATATGCCTGATATTTATGTTCTGCATAATCCGTAGCAGGCTCATCAGCTCTCTAAACCACTTACGTAATCATTCCCCAATTGCTCTCACCCCACCCAGTCGCTGCCTCACTTCCCCCTAAAAGGTACAAAACCTCTCCTCATCACTGGCACTCCCACTGGCCCGTGTATCATCTTATACCCCCTGAACCATATTGGCCTACATATCTCCTGGGCATACATGTATGTCTTTGGGGTGTGCCTGACGAATCTCAATAATTTATTCTAACTTGTGCTGAAATTCTGCATTCCCACATGCAACTCTAAATGAGATACAGTAGATACAAAATTCTGGAGTAACTCAGCGGGGCAGGCAGCATCTCTGGAGAGAAGGAATTGGTAACTTTTGGGTCGAGACCCTTCTTCAGATCAGCATCTGCAGGTCCTTCCTACACAACTCCAAGTGAGGGCAGTTCAGATAGAATGCTCTGCACCTCTCTGGGCTGAAGTATAAATGAATGGCGGTAATCAGTGTCATGGGTTGGCTAGGGCCATCAGGATTATGGGCCTGCTATTGTATGACCTCAATAGGTGTCATCTTAACAGTCATGGCTGCGCATAACTTCCTCTGTTTACTGGCATATTCCCACATCAACTTCCCAGGTCAGCACATCACAGACAACCTTGTCACCTTCCTCATTCGCAATTACCATGACTGCTACCCAGTAGACGCCCACCTGTTGTACCCTTCTCCATTCATCTCTCAGAATATCCGTCATTAACTAATTGTTCCCTATATTGTTCTAATTCCTCTATTAGCTTCTCCTCTCTCTATTAGCTCTACTTCCTGTATTAGCCTCTCCTTCACCCTCTCCCTCTCCCTCTCCTTCTCCTTCTCCCTCTCTCCCTCCCCCCTCTCCCTCTCACTCTCCATCTCCCTCTCTCTCAACTGTTCCTTACATTCCTTACATAAAAGACAAATGAAGCACAAAAGTAGAACAGATCTGTAAAATCAGAGAGTATGTTCTCTGCAATCTCCCCCTTCTGGGTCACTGGCCTCATAATGTCAGCAGTATTCCCTTTCATATGACATGTGAACCATTCTTACTCTTTCTCTTAGGGCTTATTTCAAAGATATTCTTCACAACCATAAGCATGCTCTAACAACCAGTGGACAAGCTCCCAAACGTGTCTATAGACTCCCCTCTGGCAATCCGACCAGTCAGTAACCACCTTTCACAACTGGTGTCCCTGTCTTACCAAACTACCCAGTACTATCTGATTACTAGTCCCTTGCATGTATACACACACACACACACGTTTTTATCTGCCTCTTCAGCACTCCACCATGTTCTTTGATATACTGTAATCCTGTGGTTTCTGGTCTGAATAGATCGAAGGACTTGGTGTTACACTTAAAAATACTCGCTCCCTAAGACTGCTGGGGGTGCTGGCCACATAATGGGGAAGAAGTAGGGTCTCGACCTGAAACATCACCCATTCCTTCTCTCCAGAGATGCTGCCTGTCCCGTTGAGTTACTTCAGCATTTTGTGTCTACCCAGAATTAGTGTTGTGAGAGCTAACTCTCTTGAGTACAAATATACCACATTGCTAGACAGACAAATATGATCATGCTTTTTTTTTAAATGACAAAATAAGTTTGGTCTGGAAGCTTTCTTCATCTCTGTCGCGATGGTGTGAAATAATTTAAGCTGAAGATTTCTGGTTTGTGGTATGCCCAATTAACTGAAGAAGGGTCCTGACCTGAAATATCACCTATCCATGTTCACCAGAGATGCTGCCTGACCTGTGGAATTACTCAAGTACTTTGTGTTTGTTTTTCAATTAACATACTCAAATGTCTTAGCCCTTTTAATTTCTAACTGATTACTGCTTTTAATAAACATTCGAAGAGATATTCTGAGGAATGGTTCGTATTTTGCATTAATGGCAGCTACTTCCATATAATGTTATAACCTGCGAATAATTCCCATCAGTAGTTCTTCAATCGGGTTTGGATGATGATGTGAAACAACTCTTTTTAATCATTTGTGCGTTGACTCATTTACTGACAATAGTATGCTAACTCTTTTCATTTTATGTTGCAGCTGTTTACTGTGACTATTATAATGACGACAATGAATGTAGCTGGCACTACAAGCCATGTGGAACATTGACAGCTAAAACATGTTCGGATCATACAATTAAAAAAAAGCTCTCTGCAGTTATTGAAGGTGGGTTTATTTCACAGCTTTACCATAACGTGGTTATGCTGTTGGATTTTTTATGATGTATGTTTATATTGATTTTAATGTGGTGAGGTCCTATTTTTTGTTTAGTTTAGTTTGGAGTTACAGTGTGGAAACAGGCCCTTCAGCTCCGGTGCACTAGTTCTATCCTATAAACTAGAGACAACTTGCTGAAGTAAATTAACCCACAAACCTGCATGTCTTTGTAACGTGGGAGGAAACTGGAGCACACGGAGAAAACCCATGTGGTCACAGGGAGAACAAGCAAACTCGGTAGAGACAGCACCCATATCCAGGATCGAACCTGGATCTCTGGCAATGTAAGGCAGCATCTCTACTTATGCACCACTGTGCCGTGCATTTTGTACTGCTAATAGTTGAGTGCTGAGTTACACAAACAAAGAAACAAGGTTCAATATTTGGTAAGCAGTGGCACACATTCCGATCAGCATGGAGAGGACATGGAGAACAACATTGATTTCAATCTATGTGCATTTGTATATTGTCAGACAATTCATGGATTTTTGCTCATGATTTATGTTATTTCATTCTTGTCTGGAAATGTTGGTGAAACTGGGTAATTGTAATTTCCTGAATGCAAATTTACGTTAATGTGGAAACAGACCAACATGTAAACCAGAATGGTGTAGGGGAGGCAGGAGCCTCTTTTTCCAGAAGCAGTTTATTGAACATTAGAAGAGATATTCTGAAGAATAGTTCTTGTTTTGAATTAATGGCAGCTACTTCCATATAATGTAATAACCTGTGAATAATTCCCCTCAGTAGTTCTTCAATCGTGTTTGGATTATTTAAACAAAGTTCATGCAAGAGAGATAGGGATAGAATTATTGTTAACATTTCAGAAGTCCGAAGAAATCCAAGAATCTGCTCATCTAATCCCTAATTCTTGAACAATTGGGCACTGACATTGGATATATTTCGGCCACCAGCCTGAAGACACAAACTTCTGCAAAATTCTCCATTTATTAAGCTGAAATATCTGCTCATTGAGCATCCATCCAGTCAACTTGGCATATCCGGTCGGCCATTTAAAGTTCAATTAGGTAGAACACTGTGGGACAAAAGAATAAAGTGTAAGTAATTTAATTTTAATTGAGCGGCCTGCTTGAACCACTACAATCTTGCTGGTGAAGATACTCAAACTGTGCTGTTAAATAACAACGTCCAAGATTTAGATCAAGTGACTAGCAATACAAATTAGGATGTTGTGCAACTATGAGGAAACCTGCTGGTGGTGGTGTTTCCCAAGTGGCTTCTGCCTTTATCCTTCTTGAATGTAAAATGTGTAGTTTTGAGTGATAATGTCAAAATAACCCAGAGAGCAAATTACAGAGTAATTACAGAGTAATTTGTGATAATACAAACTATCCACGTTCCACAGTGAAGCTGCCTGACTTGCTGAGTTAATCCATTCTTTTGTGTACTGACCAGCATCTGCAGTTGTCATAAGATCATATGTGATCAGAGCAGAATTAGGCTATTCGGCTCATCAAGTCCACTATTTAATCATGGCTGATCATTCTCTCTTTCCTAACCCCATTCTCCTGCCTTCTCCCCATAACCTCTGCAATCTGCTCTAATCAAGAATCTATCTATCTCTGCCTTAAATATATCCACTGACTTGGCCTTCACAAAGTGTTCCACAGATCACCACCCTTTCACTAAAGAAATTCCTCCTCATCTCCTTCCTACAAGAAGGTCCTTTAATTCTGAGGCTATGACCTCTAGCCATAAACTCTCCTGCTAGTGGAAACATCCTCCCAGGAGGGGAGCTTCGACTGCCGGCCCTGCAGACTGCGGTGCTTCCGGCTGCAGCACGGCAGGTACTTTAAAACTTTGACCGCCGGCCTGCGGCCTACACCAGCCTGAAGCCGCGGTCTCTGGTTGGGAAGAGCCGATCCTGGACTCACCTTGACTTTGACTTTGTCCCTTACCATCTGGACGCCCGCAGCAACGGCTGTGGTCCCGACCACGGGGGAAAATGGAGGAGGACTGGCCAAGCTCTGTGCCTTCCACCACAGTGATGAATGCTGTGGTGGATGTATGTGTAAAATTTTTATTGTGGTTGTGTTCTTTATTATTGTACCGCTGCTGGCAACCCAAATACCACCGACCTTGGTTGTGTGGCAATTAAATTATTTCAAAATTCAATTCCACATCCACTCTATCCAAGCCTTTCACTATTCTGTATGTTTCAATGAGGTCCCCCCTCATTCTTCTAAACTCCAGCGAGTACAGGCCCAGTGTGCCGACAAACGCTCATCATAGGTTAACCTACTCATTCCTGGGATCATTCTTGTAAATCTGCTCTGGACCCTCACCAGAGCCAGCACAACCTTCCTCAGATATGGTGCCCAAAATTGCTCACAATATTCCAAATGAGGCCTGACGAGCGCCTTATAGAGCCTCAGCATTACATTTCTGTTTTTTGTATACAAGCCTTCTCGAAATAAATGCCAGCATTGCGTTTTCTTTCTTTACTACCGATTCGATTTGCAGATTAACTTTTTGGAAAACCTGCACCAGCACTCCCAAGTCCATTTGCACCTACAATTTCTGGATTCTCTCCCCATTTAAGCAATAATCTTTGCATTCTTTTACCTGTGTTTTCTCTGTAGCAGTAACACTGTTTAGTGTCTCTCTATTTGCATCACCTGTTGTAATTATGTATAGAACGGTGGATTGAATGCTAAGCAATGTTTTTCACTGTACACATGACAGTAATAAACCAATACCAGAATGTTGAAGATGTGTCAGCCACTAAATTATGTGATGAAACCATGAACTAATATATTGATAATATGATAATAAATGTTAATACCTCATCCTAATTTTACATTTTTCTATTGATTAGGCTGCTATCCAAAGTGCCCAGAGACGGCTCCTTATCTGGATGAAAATATCATGAAATGTGTCCGTCTCCATCAGTGCACCTGCCTTTACAATGGGCAAATATATCATGCAAATGAAAACATAATTGACTGTGGAAACTGGTAAAGTGCTTTACCAGTTTCTAATCTGTAATTAAATTATTTATGTTTGTTGGGAAACCCACAAACAAGGGATCAAATGTGTAAAATAGTACCAAAGTAGAAATGAAGGAATATTTTATTCCAGTGAACGGATAGAATGTGAAACATGCTATCACGTGGTGGATTTGCTAAATGAAAACATGATGGTGAAAAGAATGGGATGACATGTTACTAGTTTATATTAGGACAACAGAGTGAAAAGAAGATCTTGTGGCACTAAAATATGCCTGAATACCTCACTTCTGTGCAGCAAGCAATGTAACATAGTATTAAAGCTGCACATTGACTTTTTATTGTTAGACTTAACCCAAAATATATTTCAGAATTGAGAAATATTTTTCTGTAAATTGGCATTTATTTAGATGACTGGAAGCAACTTCATGATTGCACATTGTTCCTCTTATAGTTCAATTACAGACCCGTAATGAAATTTGGAAAGTTTGGTTTAAGACCTGTAATAATTGGGGCTTCATAAGAACTGACAGGTGGTGGATTGGAGGGATTTGTTTATGATTTTCTTTCAATTGATATGGACCTATTTATAATTGATGAATCTATATGCCTATGAACCGTCAAAACGTCTGCCACTGGCATGGCCTCCCTGGGAAATTCTTCATTAATTAAAAGTGACTTGCTTCCATTAACAAACAAGAAGCAATACTTGCCTCATTGGGTCATTTTGAAAATCCATCATTGGTATTTATCTGAGTCTACCTTTATCATTCCCTTTTAGTTAAATACATTATTTACATTCTTCTTTTACTGATGTGTATTTCTTCACTTTCCAAAGAACATGAGAATTGTTGCCAAATATAAAGGAAACTATACATACTTTTTGTCAGTTGTCATGCTACTATTCACAGGAATATTGGAGAAGACTAGCTGGGACATTGTTTCACAATTCTATAGATTAAAGAAACAAAAAAGAGTTACCTATGTCCAACATGCTAGTTAAATTAATGTGCATATCATAATAATTACAGTGATATTTTTAAGGTGGAGATTGACAGATTCGTGATTAGTACAGGTGCCAACAGTTATGGGATGAAGGCAGAAGAATGGGGATGAGAGGGAAAGATATATCAGCCATGATTGAATGGTAGAGTAGACTTGATGGGCTGAATGGCCTAATTTTGTTCCTACAACTTATGAACTTATATGCAATGTCTACATTCATTCTATGGTGCAAACTCTACTGTTTGTTCATGTTTTGAAGTTGCAAGTTATGAGATTGCTGCTTAAATAGAGGCAAGGTCAATGCCAGGATCTTAGTCTGAGTTAAACACAAAAAGCTGGAGTAACTCAGTGGGACATGCAGCATCTCTGGAGGGAAGGATGGATGACATTTTGGGTTGAGACCCTTCTTCAGACCCGAAACGTCACCCAGCACCCATACCCCTCAGGGGATATTGAAGTGTCAATTTCATCTTAAACAATTAGATGTGAGCTCAACATGATTTACCCTTTTAATGTAGTTTGATTGTGCCTTTTAATAAGTAAACCAAATAGCTAAAAATGAAATAATTTGGCCTTTTGGGAATATTTTGAGATATTTCATAATTATGATTGGTGAAAGTAATGACAGTCGGTTGTATAGAACTCAGATATTTAAATCCAATCATATTCTCACCACCCTCACCCGTCAGTCCGTGTGCACGCACAATTGCCAAAATTAAGTTAAGAGTGTCCTCAAATATTTTGCACCTTGCATTGTCCACAATGCAACTGATAATTGTGGAGAATACATTAAAATTATGCATATCCTTTTTGTTGGAAAAATGTACTCTCTAAAGGATGGTTTCACTGTCATCTGAAAAGTGATTATTTTGGATAGGAAAATGTAAATGACTGCTGGACACGGTTCATAAGTGAAAGGAACAGAATTAGGCCACTCGGCCCATCAAATCTATTCTGACAATCAATCACAGCTGATCTATCTTTTCCTCTCAAGCTCATTTTCCTGCCTTCTCCCCAAAACCCCTGACACCCAGTTGGATAAGAGTACAACATTCTTGGCTTTCCTCACCAGTGAGTTAAGAAAGGTTGGTAATATACTGTAACCCCTCTCCACTTCGCTGTTGAACAAATATATCAACCTATATTGTGTAAAGATAACTGTCAATGATATGGAGACTCTGTCGAGGATGTGGGAATGTTTTGTACTGATTCCCTAAGAATAAATAATCTAACCATTTAATATTTTACAGTGAATGCACTGATGGAAGAGTCATATGTGGTGAGCAAACTTTCTTTTTCAATAACTTAACTGTATAAACCATGATGGAAACAAATAATTGACAGCTACTCAGGATGAAGTACCACCCAACCGGTTGGTATAAGAATTTTTGCAGCATGCGGTAACTCATTTTATAGATCAGCTCCGTCATGTAGAATTGTTCTTATTGCTAAGAAAGAATTATTGGTGTCAGGGAATTAACACTAAATTCTCTCTATCTTACTTAATTTTCTGTGATTAAAATATAGAGAAGTGAGCAGATATAAAACAGTTATAAAATCTTTCGGAGAAATATGGTGTTAGAAACACAGAAACAGAAATATAAGACTAGGTGTTGACATTCAGTTAATTGAACTCAGCGGGTGCAGCAGCATCTATGGAGCGAAGGAAATAGGCAACGTTTCAGGCTGACACCCTTCTTCGGAGGGTTTCGGCCCGAAATGATGCCTGTTTCCTTCACTCCATAGATGCTGCTGCACCCGCTGAGTTTCTCCAGCACTTTTGTCTACCTTCGATTTTCAACATCTGCAGTTCCTTCTTAAACATACAGCTCATTGAGCCTATTCCACTATTCAATGCCACTATTCCTCTATTCTTCCATTCTATTCTTCAAGAGGAGGAGCTTGCATGTCACCTTTCAAATGTGCTCCAGAGATATTGCCTGACCCACAGTCTTTTTTTAATGTCTTCTTCTTGATTGGATCAGCAACTGTTTCACTTTACCATAGGTTCGGCATTAATTTTGAAGCAGGATATGTTAAGAGACAGTAATGTTAATTGTGTGGTAACTTTAAATATTCCTGTTAATATCTAAAAGTATATACTTATATTCTTGAGTGACATATCTATTTCATAACCATTTCTTAAATATATTTGATGCACAAAGTAAAATATTTGCTGCTGACTTAATTACTTTTTTTTAGAAAATACAACTGTGACAAGTCGAATGACATCTCCAACTACGACATTGTCAGCATCAACAACGACAACATCCCCTATAACAACTTCAACTACATCATTAACAACAACTCAAGCCGCAACATCTACAACATCTCTGACCACAACATCGACAACCACAACACCTACAACATCTCCGACCACAACATCAACAACAACTCCGACCACAACACCCACAACATTTACAGCCACAACATTTCCTACTACATCACCAACCACATCAAAAACATCTACATCCACAACATTGCCAACCACAACCTCAACAAATTTTCCATCCACAACCTCACCAATATATCCAACTACAACATCTACATCACCAACCACAATACCCACAGCATCTACAACCACAACATCTCCAACTACAACATCAACAACATCACCAACCACCACATCAACAACATCTACACCCACAACTTCACCAACCACATCTCCAACCACAACGCTCACAACATTGCCAACCATAACATCACCAACCACAACATCCACAACATCTCCAACCATAATACCCACAACATCGACAAACACAATATCAACAACATCGCCAACCACAACATCTCCAACCACAATATCTCCAATTACAACATCACCAACGACAACATCAAAATCATCTACATCCACAACATTGCCAACCACAACACCCATTACATTACCAATCAACACATCAACATCTACAACCACAACATCGACAACATCACTAACCACAACAGCCACAGCATCTCCAACGACAACATCACTAACCACAACAGCCACAGCATCTCCAACGATAACATTTCCAACCACAACATCAACATCGCCAACCACAACATCTACAACATCGCCAACCACAACATTGCCAACCACAATCTCAACAAATTCTCCAACTACATCCTCACCAATATCTCCAACTACAACATCACCAACCACAACATCAACATCTACAACCACAACATTGACAACATCTCTACCCACAACACCCACAGCATCTCCAACCACAAAGTCAACATCTACACCCACAACATCTACAACATCACCAACCACAACATCAATGTCTACATCCACAACATCTCCAACCACAATACCCACAACATCCACAACCACAACATTAACAACATCGCCAACCACAACATCGACAACCACAACATCAACAACTTCTCCAACCACAACATTTCCAACCACAACATCAACAACATCTCCAACCACAACACCCACATCTCCAACCACAACATCTCCAACTACAACATCACCAACAACCACATCAAAATCATCTACACCCACAACATCGCCAATCACAACACCCATAACATTACCAATCAAAACATCAACATCTACAACCACAACATTGACAACATCTCTAACCACGACACCCACAGCATCTCCAACTAAAACATTTCCAACCTCAACATCTACAACCACAACATCTACAACATCGCCAACCACAACATTGCCAACCACGACCTCAACAAATTCTCTAACTACAACCTCACCAATATCTCCAACTACAACATCTCCAACCACAACATCTCCAACTACATTAACAACATCACTAACCACCACATCAACAGCATCTCCTACCACAACACCTCTAACCACAACAACCACAACATCTCCAACAACAACAAAAACAACATCACCAACAACACCGCCAACCACAACATTAACAACATCTCCAACAACAACATCTCCAACCACAACATCTCTAACAACAACATCACCAACCACATCAAAAATATCTACACCCACAACATCACCAACCACAACACCCATAACATTACCAATCACAACATCTACAACCACAACATCAACAACATCTCCAACAACACCCACAACATCTACAACCACAACAACTACAACCACAACATCTACAACATCGCCAAACACAACATTGCCAATCACATCCTCAACAAATTCTCCAACTACAACCTCATCAATATCGCCAAGCTCAACACCCCTAACATTACCAATCACAACATCAACATCTACAACCACAACATCTGCAACATTGCCAACCACAACATTGCCAACCACGACATCAACAAAGTCTCCAGCTACGACCGCACCAATATCTCCAACTACATCGCCAACCACAACATCTACAACATTGCCAACCACAACATTGCCACCCACGACATCAACAAATTCTCCAACTACATTGCCAACCACAACATCAACAACCACAACATCAACAACTTCTCCAACAACATCATTTCCAACCACAACATCAACAACATCTCCAACCACAACATCAACAACCACAACATCAACAACATCTCCAACCACAACACCCACATCTCCCACCACAACATCTCCAATTACAACATCACCAACAACCACATCAACATCATCTACACCCACAACATCGCCAATCATAACACCCATAACATCACCAATCAAAACATCAACATCTACAACCACAACATTGACAACATCTCTAACCACAACACCCGCAGCATCTCCAACTACAACATTTCCAACCTCAACATCTACAACCACAACATCTACAATATCACCAACCACAACATTGCCAACCACGACCTCAACAAATGTTCTAAATACAACCTCACCAATATCTCCAACTACAACATCTCCAACCCCAACACCCACAGCATCTACAACCACAACATCTCCAACAACATTAACAACATCACTAACCACAACATCTCCAACCACAACATCAACAAAATCTCCAACCACAACATCTCCAACTACAACATCATCAACCACATCAACAACATCTCCAACCACAACACCTCTAACCACAACAACCACAACATCTTCAACCACAACATCTCCAACCACAACATCACCAACCACCACATTAAAAATATCTACACCCACAACATCACCAACCACAACACCCATAACATTACCAATCACAACATCTACGACCACAACATCAACAACATCTCCAACAACACCCATAACATCTCCGACCACAACATCAACAACATCTCTGATCACAACATCTACAACCACAACATCGCCAACCACATCCTCAACAAATTCTCCAACTACAACCTCACCAATATTGCCAAGCACAACACCCATAACATTACCAATCACAACATCAACATCTACAACCACAACATCTACAACATCACCAACCACAACATTGCCAACCACAACATCAACAAATTCTCCAACTACGACCGCACCAATATCTCCAACTACATCACCAACCACAACATCTACATCTCCGACCACAGCAGCAACAGTATCACTAACCACAAGATCTCCAACCACAACACTCACAACATCTACAACCACAACATCAACAACTTCTCCAACCACAACATCGCCATCAACGACATTTCCATCCACAACACCAACATCTACAACCACAACACCCACATCTCCAACCACAACATCACCAACTAGCACATCAAAATCATCTACACCCACAACATCACCAATCACAACACCCACAGCATCTACAACCACAACATCTCCAACAACATCAATATCCACCACATCAACAACATCTCCAACCACAACACCTCTAACCACAACAACCACAACCTCTCCAACCACAACATCTCCAACATCTCCAACTACAACATCACTAACCACCACATCAACAACAACATCTACACCCACAACATCACCAACCACAACGCCCATAACATTACCAACCACAACATCAACAACATCTCCAACAACAACACCCACAGCATCTCCAACCACAACATCTCCAAGCACAACATCTCTGATCACAACATCTACAACCACAACATTGCCAACCACATCCTCAACAAATTCTCCAACTACAACCTTACCAATATCGCCAAGCACAACACCCATAACATTACCAATCACAACATCATCATCGACAACCACAACATCTACAACATCACCAACCACATCATCTACATCTCCGACCACAGCATCAACAGTATCACCAACCACAAGATCTCCAACCACAACACCCACAACATCTACAGCCACAACACCAACAACTTCTCCAACCACAACATCGCCATCAACAACATTACCATCCACAACATCAACAACATCTACAACCACAACACCCACATCATCTCCAACCACAACATCAATAACATCTCCAACCACAACATCAACAACTACAATATCAACAACGACTCCAACTACATCACCAACCACCACATCAACAACATCTACACCCACAACATCACTAACCATAACATCATCAAACACAACATTGCCAACCATAACATCATCAAACACAACATTTCCAACCACAACACCCACAACCACAACACCCACAACATCTCCAAACATAACATCAACAACATTTCCAACCACAACACCTCTAACCACAACATCGACAACATCTCCAACTACAACATCACCAACCACAGTATCTCCAACCACAATATCCACAAGATCATCTTCCACAACATCAATAACATCTCCAACCATAACATCACCAACATCTCCATCCTCCACATCAACTACATCTACACCCACAACATCGCCAACCACATCTCTAACCACAACATCAACAATATCTCCAAACACAACATCAACAACTTCAATAATTTCTCCAACCACAACATCCACAACATTTACAACCACAACATCTCCAACTACAACATCCACAACATCGCCAACCACCACATCCACAACATCGCCAACCACCACATCCACAACATCGCCAACCACAATATCAACAACATCTCCAACCGCAACATCAACAACGTCTCCAACCAGAACACCCAAAATCTCTACAATCACAACATCACCAACCACAACATCAACAGCATCAACAACATCACCAACTACTCCACTGACAACATCCCCAATCACAACACCCACAACATCACCAACCACAACACCCACATCCAGAACCACAACATCTACAACCACCACATCAACAATATCTCCAAACACATCAACAACATTACCAACCACAACATCAACAACATCTCCAACCACAATATCAACAACATCTCCAATCACCACACCAACATCTCCAACGACAACATTAATATCTACAACCACAACATCTCCAACTACAACATCACCAACCATAACATCAACATCTCCAACTACAATGTTGCCACCCACAGCAACAACAATATCTCCAACTTCAACACCAACAACATCTCCAATCACAACAACAACAGCAACAACATCTTCAACTTCAACATCTTCAACCCTATTCACAGCAAGTAAGTGTGGGTAAGAAAGTGGATGGATGTAGGTAAGAAAGCACAAAGGGCAGGAGTCCTTGGCAACAGTAGAACAGATTATATTTTGATAGCCTGGCACAAAATTCCAGTTCGAAGTGTCACCTGGAAAACTAATATTAAACCTGTTGTAATAAGATTTCTTCTGCTCCTTTCAAATAATTAGACTATGGTTAGTAAATTAACATAAGAATATTAGAAATCAGAGTAAGATTAATAAACAAGTCCTTTTGAGCTTACCCTGGCATCTAGTAAAATCATGGGTGATTTAAAAATGTTGTCCCAACACTACCTTCCTGGCTGATCCCCCAAAATCATAATCTCTGTTCTGACCCAAATTCTGTCTGAACCTTGAATATATTTAATTAATTGGCCTGCACAGGATAGAAAGTTCCAAAAATTCCCAACCCTCTTGAAAAAGTAATAAATGGTTGACTTGTTATTTAAAGCTTTGCTCTCTTGTTTTAGATTTCCCATTGATATAAATATCAAACATGTCAAGCACCTTCAGAATCAAGGGTGCTTTGGGGCCACCTCCTGCACCCACACACAACTGACTGACTTCATCCACTTCACCACCAACTTCCATCCGGCACTCCAATACACCTGGACCATTTCCGACACTTCCTTACCATTCCTTGACCTCACCATCTCGATCGCAGGGGACAGACTTCTGACCGACATACACTACAAACCCACTGACTCGCATGGCTATCTGGACTACACGTCTTCCCACCCTGCCCCCTGTAAAGACTCCATCCCCTACTCCCAATTCCTCCGCCTACGCCGCATCTGTTCCCAGGATGAGACGTTCCACACCAGGGCATCGGAAATGTCCTCGCTCTTCAGGGAACGGGGATTCCCCTCCTCCACCATAGATGAGGCTCGCACCAGGGTCTCGTCCATACCCCGCAACACTGCTCTCTCTCCCCATCCCCGCACTCGCAACAAGGGCAGAGTCCCCCTAGTTCTCACCTTTCACCCCACCAGCCAGCAAATACAACAAATAATCCTCCGCCATTTCCGCCACCTCCAACGTGACCCCACCACTCGCCACATCTTCCCATCTCCCCCCATGTCTGCCTTCCGCAAAGACCGCTCCCTCCGCAACTCCCTTGTCAATTCTTCCCTTCCCTCCCGTACCACCCGCTCCCCGGGCACTTTCCGTTGCAATCGCAAGAAATGCAACACCTGTCCCTTCACCTCCCCCCTCAACTCCATTCAAGGACCCAAACAGTCATTCCAGGTGCGACATAGGTTCACCTGTATCTCCTCCAACCTCATCTACTGCATCCGCTGCTCTAGATGTCAGCTGATTTACATCGGTGAGACTAAGCGGAGGTTGGGCGATCGATTCGCCGAACACCTCCGCTCAGTCCGCAATAACCTACCTGAACTCCCGGTGGCTCAGCACTTCAACTCCCCCTCCCATTCCCAATCCGACCTCTCTGTCCTGGGTCTCCTCCATTGCCAGAGTGAGCAACACCAGAAATTGGAGGAACAGCACCTCATATTCCACCTGGGTTGCTTGCGTCCGGATGGCATGAACATTAAATGCTCCCAATTTTGCTAGCCCTTACTGTCTCCTCCCCTTCCGTAACCCTCGAGCTGTCTCCTCCCATCCCCCCGCCCTCGGGCTCCTCCTCCTCCCTTTTTTCCTTCTTTCTCCCCCTCCACCCACCATCAGTCTGAAGAAGGGTTTCGGCCCAAAACGTCGCCTATTTCTTTCACTCCACAGATGCTGCTGCACCCGCTGAGTTTCTCCAGCATTTTTGTGTACCTGCAGAATCAAATTAGTTTCAAATCATAACCTTTCATTCTTCTCAACTCGAATGATAATGACTCAGTTATTCCTCAAAACACCTTCACAGCAGTAAATAATAGAGTGGAGCTTCTCTGCACTTTAATATGATTATATCTAAGGAGAACAAAACTCAACACAGTACTCCATTTGAGTTCTCATCAAAACCCAATTGAGTTGCAGCAAAATTCTCTTGCTTTTATGCTGCACCCACCTTGGAAGGAAGCACAACTGCCTTCCAAATTATTTGGTATACATGCAACTGTGGATGTTTGATTTCTACAAAGACATCCTGATCTTTCTGTGTAATGAGCATTATGTTGTCTCAATCCATTAATATTAATCTAGAAATCAGATAATTTGGTGCATGTTTTTCACATTGATATTCAACACGGAAACAGATATTTGAGCCCAACATATCTATGCAGAGCAAGGTGTCGTCTTCAACTAGTCTCATTTGCCAACATTTGGTGCATATCTCTCAATGCTTTTCCCATCCCGGTAACTCCTAAATATCTATTAAATGTTGCAATTGGAGCAGTCTCTATCGCTTCCTCATGCAGCCCATTCCATATACCAACCAACTCTATATTTGAAAAATATTCTTGTCAAGTCCCCTTTAAATCTATCCCCTTCACCATAAACCTATGCAGATTAATTTTGGATGGCTGTTCTCCTGGAAAAAAAACTGTGACTATCCACCTTATATCTGCCCCTAATTATATTATATACCTCTATAAGGTAATGGAAATCATGCAAAATGTGGTTAATTTTGGAATGGCAGGCTGGGCCTATGAGTGGAACATGACTTGATGCCCTTGTTGGTGGAATAATCAATGTCCTGAAGCTGCACATGAAATGTCTTAGCTGGTGAACTGCACAGTAAGGTGCACTCCAATTGTTTTGCATTGTTTCAACCTGCAGACCTGGAGCTGAGCTGTCCGGCAGACATTGAGTCAAAGGTAACATTTCTTCTACAAGGATACACCTCAGGGTTAATATTGAAACTATTCCTTAATGTCTTCATGTTCTGCACATAGGCAAAATGATGATTAACAGGTCTGAGACCCCCAATGCTCATTTCTCAGGCAGTAAACTGTTTATAGCTTGGAAAACTAAAGCACTTAATTGGTTGCCTTCTTTCTATCTGTACCCATGCCATTAGATTTTACCTTGCACAATAACCTTCTATATGCCATCTTACTGAATGCCATTTAGAAATTAAAATATACTATTGATGATAAAAGTTGATTTTCCAAATGAGTTTTATTAATAAAATGATGCAATCAATGAAACAACTCAACACAGCCAGTATACAGATCCAGCCACAACGGTGGTCCAGAACAACTGAAGGGGCAACGCCCAGAAAGCGCGCAAAACACAACCCATTCCCAGAGTCAAATGTCCAAGGCACCCGGCCGCAGGGTTCGATTACCTGTGGGCACCAGCAGGTGCCGCTACACTCTTATCTTCTGATTTCCCCTTTATGCAGACTTCATGTTGCTTTGAATTTTCATCCCCAAATAACATTGTATATCTTCTTTGCAGGTTCATTCCAAAGAGTGAGTACATCATCTGGTCTAATATTTTTGTGCTATAGTGAGCTCACGTGATTTTTCAGATGTGATTTGAAATTAATTAAAAGCCTGACTGGGGCAGGGGGGGGGGGAGGAGGTATATTGTAAAGAAGAGAAGAATTATCGTTGTTTCAATTTCAACTGACATTTAACAGATACTCCAACCACCACAACTCCAACTAGCAGTTCAACAACTGTTTCAACAACACCAACAACCATCTCATCAACAGTTTTGACACCAACAACCACAGCTACAGTAATAACTACAACTCCCCCAACGACATGTTCCTGTAATGTGAACACAGAACATCAGGTATGTTTTTGCAATTAACTGTATATTGTAGTATTGAATCGCTGGTCCGTGTGGACTCAATGGGCCAAAGAGCCTGTTTCCACACTATCTCTAAACTAAACTAAACAAAGGTATGGGCTTTACCTTCCATGGGCTAAACAGAACATTCTTTGATTCAGCCCCACTCTTGCCAATTCTTTCTCATATAGAGCTTGATTATTTCTTTGCTTTTGCTGCAAGTTTCCATCCTGCTCTCAGCTTTACATAGTCTATCACTGATTCTACCCCTTTCTGAATCCCTTTGTCTTAATCTCGGGACAGACAAGCACAACAAATCATTACAAACTCACAGGCTCCTGCAGATGGATGTCTTGATAGTACTTTCCATCCTACCTGCCTATTTTTGCTCCCATTTCTTCTATCTCAATTACATTCGGTGTGACAATGAGACTTTTTGTACTGGTGGGTCTGAAAAATCTTCCTACCGCCTGAACTGAAACAGAGCAAGAACAGAAATCCCCTGAGTTCCCCTGGACTTCACATTGCACACCCCCTACTTCTGCATTCAATGGATCAGCCTTCCAAATTACCAACAGCTCCAACAAGAATTCACTACCAGACTCATATTCCCCTCCGCTCCCCTTTCAGCATTTTGAGGGAAATAAATGTTTCAAAATTGCCACTTCATGCATTTAGGACCATATTTAAAGTGGATTATGTCAATTCCCTTTGTAGCACCTGGAGCAAAGTTATCAATTTATGCAAATTTGTACAACTTTATTGGCTGTTTATTGCTTACGTATACATGATATTGCATTGTTGAAAGTGTTGAGCCTTTTGGTAGTTTTTTTATTATTCAATAGCTGTTATAGAGAGGCTTAAGAGTATGTAAGTTCAGTGATCCTACCACTTCTGATTGCTTATGTGGGTCTCTTGATTGGAAGTGAATGTTGGGGTTTGTGCCATATTTTCACACCTTGTGAAGTGGGTGGAAAAACCCAGAGGACAATTTAAAGGTTGGACTTTAAACTGATATTTTCACTTGTTCTAAGACATTACTGAATTGCCATGTGCTGGATGCACATGGTTAATGAAATCCACTTATTCAGCCATTGAGCTATACATCATGGAAACAGGCCCTTTGCCCCACCTTGTCCGTGCCAACCAAGTTGCCATATTGGGCTTCTTCCATTCGCCTTCATTTTGTCCCTAGCCCTTTAAAATCTTTCTATCCATATATGCTATTAATCTAAATGCAATTAATCAATTCTATAATTCTAGTGCACTGGAACATGGACAATTGAAAAAAAATGTGTGCCCAAAAAGCCTACATGCGCCAGCAATTTAAAGCCCATTGAAGTAATAAATGAATGTGGCTGTCCAGACTGGGAATGTGGATGTTAGTATAATTTCTCTTTTTCTTATTACTAACACATGGTGAATTATTTATACATTAACATTCTCTGTTTTTGTTTGCCTTTTCACTAAATAAAAAAATGCTTACTCTTACAGGTGAATGTGAAGTATATGGTGATCCACATTATAAAACCTTCAATCAGCTATCATATAATTTTTACAAGAATTGCACTTACGTGCTTATGGAAGAACAGAATCCAAATTACAAGTTGCGTGTTCTAGTGGACAATTACTACTGCATTTCTTTTGTGCCTCTTTCATGTCCAAAAGGCTTAATCATTTTTTACGGAAATGTTAATATCGTCATCACAACTCATAATGTCAATGTGGTAAGTATTCTACTTGTTATTTACAGTATTACTGCCCCAGACCTCCTTAGCTCAGTTGAATTGGCAAGATCGGCATTGTGGCGCAGCTATATAGTTGCTGCCCTACAGCACCAGAGTCCCAGGTTCAATCCTGACTATGGTTTCTGTCTGTAAGGGGTTTGTACATTCTCCCTGTGACTTCATGGGTTGTCTCTGGGTGCTCCGGTTTCTTCCCACAATCCAAAGACACACAGGTTTGTTGGTTAATTGGCCTTGTTAATTGTCGCTAGTGTGTAGGATAGAAATTTGTGTATGGGTGATGGTGGTCGTCACGGACTCAGTGGGTCGAAGGGCCTCTATTCCCGATCTGCCTCTAAACTAAACTGAGACAAATATTCTAATCTTTAAAGGAGGTAGTCACCAGGCACTAATGGATGACTATTTGGTGCCTTGGGTAATGGGTAAATGAGAACACTGAACTTATTTAAATAGACTCCTTTGGAGCACTATACATTTCTTTTATTAATATTATGAACAAAAAACCCCACCTGCTTAGCAATATCCATCAGCCTTTGTTGTTTTGCAGCTGATGGTTTAAGTGCAACTGTTTTATAATTTTACAGTTAACGATTAATGGAATTGAGCAAAAGGTTCCCTACATTACAAATGGAATATGGATAACTGAACTGCCCAATGGAGCTGTAAATATTTACTTCACTGATATTAAAACAACAATTGTTGCCTCCCGGTTTAATTTCAAATTAAGTGTGGCCGAACGTTTCTTCTTGAATAATACCCAAGGACAGTGTGGTATGTGATTTTATATTTTCATTTTGTGTTATTTCATCATTTTCCATTTTATTCATAAATTAAAATTGCAAAATAAAACATTAAAATTTTAATGTTCTCTTTACAGCATTTGCAAGAATTGGTGTTTCTTTTATCTTTTAGGAACTTGTACAACATTTCAGGATGATGACTGCATTAGACCAAATGGAACAATAGAGGACCCTGATTGCTGCCCCACAACAGCACAAGATTGGCTATATAATGACCCTAACAAGCCATATTGTGTAGCAACTCCGCCATCATCTTGTTCGACGCCCACTCCAACTCCTACTCCCCCTCCCATTCCCCCAAATTGCAAGACAGTGTGCAAGAAAATATTAGAAACGTATGTACGATTTTAAGCTATTAATTTCATTCAAAATAAATTTCAAATAACTGGTGTAGGGCAGTTGTAAGGAGGCTATGCTGAAGCCTGGGGATTATTGCTCATTACACTCCAATCTAATCATTAAACTGTGCTCTGCCTGTATACCTATCAATACAGTGCCGTAGATTACTTAGATTAGCAGAAGCCTATGATAAGGTGCCACACGAGAGGCTGCTAAAGTAGATGAAAGCCCACAGTATCAAAGGGCAGATACTAGCATGGATAGCAGGTTGGCTGGATAGCAGAAGACAAAGAGTGGCAACAAAGGGGGCTTTTTCTGATTGCTGCCAGTGACTAGTTGAGTTCCGCAGGTGTCACTACTCTTCGCCATTGTCTATTAATGATTGGTCTTTGTGGCCATGTTTATGGATGATACGAAAATAGGTAGGAGAGTTTAAAATTTAAAATGACAAAGGAAAAATATAACAAAGCATATATTTTCATCTGTTTGTGATTTTCCCTACAGACCATTTGAAAACTGCACAAATAATTTGCCTGCTACTTATTATGAAAATTGTTTATTTGACTGTGCTGAGGCAAATTCTACAGAATTTGCCTGTTCCATCATTCAATCTGCTGCTGACAATTGTGGCAATGACACATGTGTTGACTGGAGATCCCCTGCTGGTGAATGCAGTAAGTACTTTGAATGCAGGAAACCATCTAATTGCACTTTTTAACATAGTTCTTATACTGTAAGTGATTTAATTTGTTAACTTTAATTCAACGTATCATCAATTTTAAATGGGAATATAACAGGCTAACTTTGGGTATCAGGCAGAAGTAAGGAAGGGGCAGAATGCTGCCTTAGACATCTGGAATATTTTAATACCATGGTTCAATCTGTGTGCAACAGAAGATCTGCCCAAATTAAGTGGCAACTGGCCAGCAACTGAGTAAAGTTCAGGTGGCCAGAGGATACACATTGGGATCAAAGGATAGCATGCCGACAAGTGGGTGATTTACAGGGAAAGGTTTGGGGAATATGTCGAGAATAAATGTTTGGAGTTTAGGATCTGCACATCTGAGCTTCCTGGACCGTGGGAGACCAGTGAGAAAGTGGAGGAAGATGAAATATTCTATTTGAAACATTCTTTAAACCTCTGTGTAGAAGTGATTCTAAATTGGCAAACCATTTCATGTCTCTCCCTTTGGAAATTGAAATTAGGATGCATGGAATTAAAAACGGATGTTTATTGAAGTGGCAGATTATCTGTGCTGTGCCTAAAATTTCTGTGTACAACGCAATTATAAACAGGATGTAATTTTTTGTAAATGGTCATGTAGATTTCTTTAAAAAAACTCATAATAGGAAATTGTAAGGATACTGATAAAAATATTTTAAAAAAAAGATATCAGCAAGGCTCTCATAGCTTTTCTGGGATATTGGAATATTTTTCACAGGCAGTACTTTTTAAATTTTAAATTCCATTACCATTTAAATCACTCATTTTGCCACAAAAAGATGAAGGAACAGAAATAAATGGCTGCAATTGTTCCCAAGAAGATCTAGCTTGCACTGCATTTGAGCGATAAGGCAGTGTTTGCCTATGACGGCCATGTCATTTCCCTGGAGGCATCGCTCTTGTGTTTGCTCCACAAAGTCAGGAAGATCTCAACTAGTGATTAGGCTTCAAGCATTGGCACTTAAGGCCCCATCATTGACCACTGCTCATTAATGACATTTAGAAACAGTTGAAATAGATTTACATAGTTAATTACAAGCTTTAAAATATTAAGTGCTGTATCAGCAGCTGTGCTGGATAATTAAGGTGGCACAGCAGTAGAGTTGCTGCCTTAAAGCGGCAGAGACCAGGGTTTGATCCTGACTATGGGTGCTATCTTCCGGCCAACTGTCTATTTAGTTTTTAATGATCCCTTGGTTATTTGTCTTTTCCCCGCAAGATAAAAAAAGGCTAAATATGGCGTGTATGCTAATCTCTATTTGCTTCTTTGCCTACCTTGGCATCAGAAGTTACCTTTTTAAATTGTATTTGTCTCTTAGCCATTCTCTGGATAAGGATTAATCTCCACGATGATTATATAGTTTATCAGCGTGGACACCTACAGGCACAGCATGATTGGAACTTTAAGGGAACTTATGTCACAATAGTTAATCTGAAAAAGTAATTAATGTTATACATTTTAAACCTTATTCCTTGTTTTTTTTTTAGAAATGAATTGTACAGAAAACTTTGTTTATAAGGCATGTGCTACTCAACTTGACCATTACTGTGAGGACAAGTAAGTATGGGGCAATTTTGATGTACAATTCCAGTACAATTAGTCAGTAGTGAACACAGGAAACTCCAGTTGTTGGAATCATGAGCAACGCACAAAGTGCCGGAGGAACTCAATGGGTCACGCAGCATCTGTGGAGGGAATGCACTACTGCTCCCCCAGATGGAACTAGGACAGATTTGCCCCGGTCTTCACCGAATCAGCCACCGCACTCAACACATCATTCACTGACATTTCCACCACCTTTCAATGTGATCCCACCACCCATCACATCTTCCTTCCTCACATTTTCTGCAGAGACCAGTCCCTCTGCAATTCTTTGGGTTGCTCATCTCTTCCCGACTCCTCGCCGGGAACTATTCCCTGCCCCCGCAACTGATGTAATACTTGTCTCTACACCTTCTCTCTCACTTCCATCCAAGGACTCAAACAGCCCATCCAGCTGAGACGGAGGCTCACGTGTATCTCTTCAATCCTCATCTACTGCAATTTGATGCTCCAAATGTGGCCACCTTTACATTGACGAGACAATACGTAGACTAGGCAAGTTTCAATGAATACTTCTGGCCTGTCCTGCAAGGCCTGCTGGAGTTCTTGGTTGCAAAACTATTTTACCTCCCCTTCCCATTCCCATACCGACCTTTCTGTCGTGGCCTCCTCCATTGCCAAAATGAAATCACTCACAAACTGAAGGAACAGCATCTCACATTCAGCTTGGGTAGCTTACAACCCAATGGTATGAAGTATGAATCTCCTTCTTTCAAGTAATGCCCTCCTTACCCCTTTGCACTATTCTCAGCATCTCCCATTCCTCCCCGTCACCGTACTCTGCTCCCTCCTTTATACACTCATCTCCCATCCCAGTCTCCTATTTTCCTGTTATACCTTCCTTTTCACCTCCCCATCTCTTTTCTCCTTTATCCTTCCCTCCAGCTTTCATCCCGCCTCTTTGTCCAGCCTGACATTGTTTTGTCTCCTTTTCACCTCTAGCCCATGTCACTTACTCCACCCATCTGGCAGCAAATCCCCTCATCACTTATCAGGCTTTATCCTGCTACAACTTCATTTTTTCCAACTTTCTCCTCCCTATTCCTATCCGTCTGAAGAAGTATCCCTATCCAAGACACCATCTGTCCATTTCCTCCACAGATGCAGCCTGACCCGTTGAGTTCCTTCACCGCTTTGTGCCATTCCAATTTATTTTTTAAATCACCTTTAGAATACGTAGTTAGCTTCAAAACATTTTTCTCCTCATCATTTTGACACAAGGAGGAATCAAGCAGCAACATGAAATTAACTAAATTGATCAACAATCATACGTAGTGGTGGGGCAGCATCGCCTTAATCCTAGATAAGTACTAGGTGGGCACAGAGATGAAGAAAATCTTGAGGAAATTCAATTCCAATAAATAGTTAGTATGCTCAAAATAAGTTAAAATCCGTTTTAAACCCATTTCCTCTTGATTGCAAGTTCTAAAATCACAAAAATTCATAAAACATCTGATCAGTGACATCTTGTCTGGTTGTTTGCCCAGACACCATAACTGATGCCCCAGATTTCATTCAAGGTTGCCTATCAAAGGACATAATCTCAGGGTGGGATCGTGGTGCAGTGGTAGAGTTGCTGCCTTACAGCATTAGAGACCCAGGTTCGATCCTGACTACGGGTGCTGTCTGTACGGAGTTTGTACGTTTTCCCCATGACCTGTGTGGGCTTTCTCCAGGTGCTCTGGTTTCTTCACACACTCCAAAGATGTACAGGTTTGTAGGTTAATTGGCTTTGGTTAAATTGTCCCTAATGTGTGAGGTATAGTGTTGGTGTGCGGTGATTGCTGGTCGGTGCATACTGGGTGGGCTGAAGGCCCAGCTTCCCCATTGTATCTCTAAACTAAAATAAATAAATAATTCTGCCAAGTATCATAAACCAAATCCAGGCCTTTTTACAATTGAGAAGGACCTGAAGACTGTCAATGGAGTTTTCTTGGGGATATTCTGCATTGCAGAGGAGATGCTGGACATCTTAAAATGTATCAAGGTAGATACATTTCTGGGGCCTGCTCAAGCATATCCAAGAACTGCGAGGTTAGAGAAGAAATTGTGGGAGCCCTGACCAAGATATTTGCACCATTGTTAGCCATGGATGAGGTGCCAGAAAAAAATGTACAACTGTCTTGTACACTGCAACATAACATCCCAACATCACTACTCAATATCCTTACTGAAGGCAGACAAAATACTGAAAGCCTTCTTAACCACCCTATCTATCCAAGTTGGTGCAAGAGGATCCCTGAAGCCATTTTTCTGGCACAATTGCTGGCATTACAAGGTAGAAATTGATGCGACAATAAACACCTTCTCTTATAAGATGGTAACTGCATTCTAATTTTCAGTTCAGTGATGAAGGGGGCAAATCTACTTAATTATCATGAAGGCTGTTTCTGCCCAGCTGGAATGATGAAATCTGAAGACAAGACAAAATGTGTTTCTACATGTAAGTTTGGAGTGAATGATGTACAATTTTATTCATTGTATCAATTAAAATAACAGAACTCATTAACCTTTTTCTTTAAAAACAGGTTGCCTGGATAATAATGGAAAACAAAGAGAGGTAGGATATTGAAATTTCCTTTGTGCAAAATATGTTTTACAAGCACAATTAAACAATTTGTTTTACACTCCACTTTCTTACCAGGAAAAAGGTGTTGAAACATTTTAATAATACTTAATAATAATAATAAACTTTATTACGGACTCAAGGTCCTGACAAGGGGCAACATTACATTAAAAATGCATTGCATATCAAATATCATAAATACATATAAAATCTTGGTATATCACATATAAAAACCATCATAATTTATATATTTTTTAAACACAATACTTAAGTTAAAAATCCAGATTAAAAGATGATCAATGTCCTACAACGAGACAACGATACCAGTGTCTCCAAAGCTGGGATTCGTAGGGTGTCGTGCTAACCCTTATGTTTGTCAAGGCCACAATAAGCACATTTTTAGAGTCATTTATTCTGCAAATGAATTTATACATGTGGTGTCTTAGGATAGCTTCTAAAGTACTGACTTCTGCAGCCACAAACATATTACTGACACTGCACCATCTAGGTTGCCTTAGCAGTATTCTCATGGCATCGTTATATGCCACCTTTAGTCTCTGCATACTTGTCTTTAAATAGTTCGACCACAGGTGCGCAGTGTAGAGTGGTGTGCAGTATGCTCTAAATAGCGACATCTTCACCACATCTGCACACGCACCAAATTTACGCAAGAGGATATTCGCCTATACATTCAGCATGCGTCGTTGCCTATAAATATACTCATCATCTGTCATTTGATCTGTAATAATATGCCCTAGATATTTTATCTTATTACAGACACTAAGATTGTTGTCAGACAATTTTAAAATCAGGATATTTTAGGCATTTATCCTCTTTGGTTCTACAAATCATAACAGCACTCTTACTAGCATTATATTTAATGTCATGTTCCACACCATACACAGAACATATAGTAAGGAGCTGCTGGAGACCAGCGCTAGATGGACTAAAGACCACAAGATCATTTGCACACATAATATGGTTCACTAAAATATTACCAATCACGCACCCAGTGTTACAGGCTTTCAATTGTTTAGAGGCAGTAATGAGACAGACAGAACATAGAATAGTATAGCACACAAACAGGCCCTCTGGCCCACAATGTTTGTGCCAAACACAAAGCCTAGTTAAACATCTGGTTGTACATGATCCATATCCTCTCTATTCCCTGCACTTCCATGTGCTTATCTAATAGACTCTTAAATTACACTATTGTGCCTCCACCACATCCACCCTGGCAATACTTTACAGGCCCCCACCACTCTGTGAAAAAACACTTGCCACGCAAATCTCCATTAAACTATCCTAATCTCTCCCATGCCCTCTACCTTTAGACATTTCAACACTGGAGATTTCAACTGTCTACCCTCTCAAAATTTTATATACAGGAGCTCTGTCAAGTCTACCCTCAATCTCTGATGTTCCAGAGAAAACAATCCAAGTCTATCCAACTTCTCCCTGTAGCTGTAAACCTCTTCTGCATCCTTTCCAAAGCCTCAACATCTTTCCTGTAATGGAGCGACCCGAACCGCCCCTAGCAATGAAGGCTAGCATACCATACGCCTTCTTTATAATCCTATCTAATTGTGCTACCACCGTTCGTGAGCTATAAACTTGGACTCCAAAATCCCTCTGCACTGGGTCTTGCCATTGACTGTATACTCTCTCCTTGTATTCAACATCTCACACTTGCTTGGGGTAAACTCCATTTGCCATTACTCTGCAACTGATCATTTCCGGTCGTTATCCCTCCTTACTGGAAAATGCTGATCATGCTGGCCTTCAAACGACTCCTCTGTGAATTTATCAAATTACAACTGCACCCAATCTACACTCCTTAGCTCCTGCCTAATGACATTATAATCTACATAACTTCTCTACATCGGCAAGACCAAGCGCAGGCTCGGCGATCGCTTCGCCCAACACCTCCTCTCAGTTCGTACTAACCAACCCGACGTCCCGGTTGCTCAGCACTTCAACTCCCCCTCCCATTCTGACCTCTGTCCTGGGCCTCCTCCGGTGCCAGAGTAAGGCCTAGCACAAATTGGAGGAACAGCACCTCATATTTCGCTTAAGTAGTTTACACCACAGCGGTATGAACATTTGACTTCTCCAATTTTAGATAGACCTTGCTTTCTCCCACTCCTTTCCCTGCTTTCCCACGAAGCCTACTGTCTCCACCTCTTACTTTCTTTTTCCCGCAACATCCCTCCCCCGAAATTAGTCTAAAGAAGGGTCTCAATCTGAAAAGTCACCTATACCTTCTCTCCATAGATGCTGCCTCAGCCGCTGAGTTTCTCCAGCATTTTTGTCTACCTTTGATTTTTACAGCATCTGCAGTTCTTTCTTAAACTTATAATCTGCCTTGATCCAATTGAGTACCATCCCCCAACATCCAGATCTGTTCCAATTCAAAACAATCGTAAAACGTTTGGAGTTGTGATCATTATTCTTCTTCCACTGCAACACCAATCACCTGGCCAGGCTTGATTCCCAATTCAAAGTCCATATGGTCCCTCCTCAAGTCGGAATATCTACATATGGGTTAATGAAAACTTCTTGGATACACCAAACAAATTATCTCCCATCTGATCCACTTCCCCGAGTAGGTCCCAGTTAATATTAAGGAATTGATATTGCCCACAACAACCTAGTTCTTTCATCCTTCATCTCAGATCTGTCTACATCTCAGATCTTCTATCTCTCAAGTATCTATTGGGTGGCCTATAATGTAAACAGAAAGTCCAACCCCACAAGTGCAGGCAGCAGTAAACTAGGAGGCCAAGCAGACCAAACAATGGTAAAAGTGCCAGGATAATGATTATGGACAAGATTTGTCGACTTAAATTGCTTGTAGTTTCTTTGTGAAGCCAGTTGAATGTACTTATTTTGTTGCTTTCTTTCCTAGATAAACGATAACTGGCAGGATCAGAACAATACTTGTGTTTCCCATAAATGCACAAGAAGGGGAGTCGTAACACATACAAAGACTTGTGCTCCTCAAACCTCTTGCAAAGAGGTTTGTATAATAGATAAGTTGCAAGCTACATTTATTTTTATTATCCTGGTGATCTTAATTAGATAGCGACGCAGTTAGTTGAAATTATTAATTATAATAATTTGAAGAACAAATATTAAATTAAAAGTATAAAATAGCAAAATAACCGTACAAATCAAATGAACTGTGCCTTTATTTAAAATCCAAATATTAATATGTTTAAAATATGTTATTGGCCTTTCTATTATACACGTTGTAAATTCTGAGCACATACTGTATCAGTTTAGGATGCAGAGTTGATTTTTTTGTAAATTCATGTAAATTCACCCTTTGGAACATATCAGTAAATCAAAAATACTATATTTTCTACTCTGCCCAATATGTTCAAATCCAGTATAAAACTGATAAAGACTGGTAGTAATAATCTGATATATCAACTGAATATTGGAATAGAATCACAGAATTGTTATTCTATGCTAGAGGGCCATTGCACCCCATTATTCCTACAATGGCTCTATGAACAAGTTAGTCACTCACATTTTGTTTTCATTGCTCCAATTTGTTTCTCCTTCAGGTAGGCGTTTAGTCCTCTCTTGAAAATGACAATTGAAACTATTTTCATTACTGCCAGACAATCAATTGTTAACCATGATCACTTTCAACCCAAAAGATCGCTCAGTCCCTCTCCTCCTAATCAGAGGAAAAATAGATCACACCTCGTCCTTACCATCTGACCAGATTATCACATCCTACCTCATTGACCAGGTTATTTTCACAATTTCTATCACCTTCAACTAGATTCTAACATCTCCTCCCTTTCCCATTTTGAAGGGACTATTCTCTTTGTTCTGCTTTCCATCTCTGCCAACCACTCCCTTTCTCACAGACTGTTCAATGTAGCTAGAGGAGAAGCAACACTTGGTATCTCACCTGTTCTCTTCCCAGTATCCAAAGACATAAACATTTCTTCCAGCTGAAGCAACAATTCAAACCTGCCCAGAGTCCATTTCTAATTTAACAACTTTTAAGTTACCTTTAAAAATTAACTAGAACATGTTAAACATTGGAGGCATTCTTCTGACATAAAACAAGGGAACAAAAATCTATAAAACTCTATGTTCCCTTCCTTATCTGTCCTGTATGCCATTGAACTCTCTTATTTTGTATTTATCTGTAAGATGTCTGGCAATTACCTCAAAATGGCTGACATCAAAAAACCTATGGCAAGATAAATCATAATTGAGGCTTTGGATCCTTAGAAACAAGTTGCTAACCAACAGCTCCAAAGACAGCATGGCAATTCTGCGATCATTGAAATAATTCATTGCGAGTATGTTGTGTGGTAGCTTGAGGCATTTCTGAAAGACTTAGCACATAAACAGAACCTTCATTTTTTTTAAATTAATAATTTTAACACATAATATCTTTTCAGCAGTCTTACCTGATCAAAGTCAGATCACTATGGGTCAGCACAGAGGCGCAAGGTCAGAGATCAGGTTTCAATCCTGACTACGAGTGCTGTCTATACGGTGTTTGCACGTTCTCTCTGTGACAATGTGGGTTTTCCCAGGTGCTCCTGCTCCCTCGCATATGCCAAGGACACACAGATTTGTAGGTTAATTGGCTCTGTAAATTGTCCCCAATATACAGAACAGAGCTAATGTACATGTAAACACAGACATGGTGGTCCAGAGGGCCCGTTTCCATGCTGTATCTCTGAACTAAATTAAATCTAAACAATGTATGTCTGGATCATGCACAGTATTAAATCTAACCGTTAAATCTTTGTTCAGTCTGACAGAGGATGGGATGATGAACACTGCTGCTACACCTGTATCTCTCAAGGTAAATAATTATTTTTTAATCAATGCTTTCATTTTATAGGACACCACAGATGATTGCTATGAATTATCAGCTAAATTCAATATTCCTAACTAGGTCTAATTATGAATCAACTCACATCGCAGAATTTTTTCCTCAGTGGCAGTAGATTGTTCAGTCAGGCTTTGGGTCTTTCTTAATATCCATATCTTAGCAAAATTACTAATTGTTATCTGAACATGATGCTAGGTTACTACATTTTTTTGAAAATTATTCAACATTTGTACAAAACTTTTAAATAAAACAATGTATTAATTATGAGATAGTTGTGGACCTTAAGGTATTACCAATTCCACTTCACAAACAAATCATTATCAGAGATTGGCCATCTGCTAGATTCTAATGATATTCTTTCCCTTTCTCAAATATTTCACTGGGTAACACTATGTGTGTTAAATTTTTCAATGGGGGTGTAACATAAAAGTTTAATTTTTATCAGCAAGTTGCGTTCAGTTTTACCAGATGGATAAAGTAAAAAGTCCTTGATGTAGAAACTTCTATTCTACAGAGCCCTTGGCAGTTCTTAGGATCTGCTAATTAACAAAACAGGCATGGAAGTGCTTTTGCTATGTTGTAATTGTTGTCAAATGGAGCCATGGCCATTTTATGTCAAATAAACATCATCTGTTTTGAAGTGTTGATATGGAAAATTATGCTGGATAAATGTTGATCAGACACCAAGTTAACTCCCCTGTATTTCTTTAAGTAGTGCCAGCAGATCTTTAACCGTGTAAGGGTCTATTTCAAAATTAGTTTGGATTAAGTCAATTTAACATTTGAGGCCAGGAGCTCGTAACATAAATATCAATTAAATTCAGCATGAAATTTCCACTTAATTGTCAGATGCTGTATTAGGAGTTGGATAAATTTGGAAAATACCACTCTTGTTTATTAGACAATAGTCTGAGCAAGAGCAGAATGTCATTTTGGAGCAAAATATTAGGGGCATAAGACTAAGGTAGACAAAAATGCTGGAGAAACACGGGTGAGGCAGTATCTATGGAGAGAAGGAATAGTAGACTATCTTTCCATTTCCTCTCAGCTCTGGTTATTTTTTGGAAGTCAGACATGCCCTACCATAACCCTAACAAAATTCTACCTTAAGACAAAAAAAAAAAAAAAAAATCTCCTCGAGTTCTGCTGAATCATGGGAAAGTTTTATTTTTCAATAGCAGGCGGCAAAGGATCTTTTTGCCTGATTCTTTCGTTTCACCTGCAGGTATTTCGGCATTCTTAGTTTTTACATAACATGGGGCAATCTGGGGAAAACTGCAAATCTGAGTACAGATGTTAGGAGGGAATATTGCAATTGTATAAGACATTGGCGAGGCCACATTGAGAGTATGATGTTTAGTTCTGGGCACCATATTATAGGAAAGATGTTATCAAGCTGGAAAGAGTAAAGAAGATATGCGAGGATACTGCCAGGACTAGATGGTCTGAACTATGGGGAGAGGTTAAGTAGGCTGGGACCCTATTCCCAGGAGCACAGGAGGATGAGGGGTGATCTTAGAGGTGTATAAAATCATGAGAGGAATAAATCAGGTAGATGCACAGAGTCTCTTGCCCAGAGTAGGTGAATCGAGGACCAGAGCACATAGGTTTAAGGTGAATTGGGAAAAGATTTAATAGGAATCTGAGGGGTAACTTTTTCACAAAGGGTGGTGGATGGATGGAAGAAGCTGCCAAAGGAGGTAGTTGAGGCAGGGACTATCCTGACATTTAAGAAACAGTTAGACAGGTACATGGATGGGACAGTTTAGTTTAAATCTTTTTATTTGAATTTTGAATTTAACAGCAATTTGCATACATACAATGATAACAGACAGATAACAGTATGTAAACGACCCTCAAACCCCTTACCCTTACCCACCCTCGCCACCCGGGAACAAACAACACTCACATACGTACACATCCACACAAATACGATAAAAAAAATAAAAATTTAAATAAAAATAAAAAAATAAATTAAAAAATAAATAAAAAATAAATAAATAAAATAAAATAGAAATAAAAATAATTTTTTTTTTAAAGAATTGTGGGGGGGGGGGGGGGGGGAGGGGTTGAGGGGATAGCAGCTGCAATAAGACAGAGCTGTGATAGAGGACACTCAGTCCTCTTCCGAGTCCGGAAACAAGTTAAGAGAGTTAACAAGTTCCAGGAAAGGGTTCCATGTATCTAGGAACGTCTTGGTAGAGCCTTTGAGAGAGAACCTAAGTTTTTCAAGCTTTAAGTTGTAGAGCCTTAAAGGATGGGACAGTTGGGATATGGGCCACATGCAGGCAGGTGGGACTAGTGTAGCTGGGACATGATGGCCATTACAGGCAAGCTGGGCCGAAGTGCCTGTCTCCATGTTGTGCCACTCGAAATAGCTAAGAATAGCTAAGTGTAAATGAATCTGCCAAAAGTCAAAATCATTTGATGTTTGAACTATGCTAACCATGATGCAAGATACAAACATAATTTTTATTCAATTGCAGATGAGGTTTACAATTGTTCAATTATTCATTCCAGTAGGTTTGTGCAAGCGGAAATCCAGAATCACCAATGTCACAAAAGAAGTCCAGAATACAAACTGTACAGCAGCCATTGAACTATACATGTGTGAAGGGAATTGTGCCAGCTTAGTTTAGTAAGTATTTTATTTTTTGCTTCTCATTGTAGTTTAAAACCAAATCATTAAATACAGTTTCAAATGGGAGATAAAATAATTACCGAGACTGAAATAATAATCAGAGCAATACTTTTCACATTAACAAATCTGTTCCGTTTGAGAGATACAAGTAAATTTAGCTTTGCACGGTTGCATATGATACTTTTGTTATTCTCTGCCAAGGTGGTGATTCAACATTAAGTAGTTCCATGAAGACAGATAGCAGATAATGAACACAAAACTGATGCAGTTTACTTATTGTGTCTTTCGTGGTATCCCTACATCTCATCAGGCCGTTTGTGTTATACAGTGCTATGACTACAGGCGAGGCTAGTAGCAGACTACTCTGCACTCCTTACATCTGAGACTTTTCCCAGATTTTGTTCAAACACCTCCAGTGTTACACATGAGAATCTGTGAACTTTTTCCTTATCCATTTTAAGACGTCCTGTTGTTCAACAGACAACGGATACCATACAGTCAGTGTAAGTATATGCCTGGTTACTATACAGCTCCACAAAAATTGCTTCTTATTGACACTTGAATGCTCAAGCTGCAGGAGGCTGTTTATAGGCTTCCAAGCACAACTAAATCATGATATTTATCCATCAGTCACAATACTGCAATTTACATCTAAGCTTTCAAATCAAGACCTCATTGGCACAAAACCCACTCGGTAACCATTTCCTTCAATCTCTCTGTTGAGTTATACATAGCTGTATTTCAAATGTGGTAAGATGTTCTTTAACATTGCATAATTCATTCGAAAATGAAATTCTCTTAAATATATCGGATATAATTTTATCATAGGAAAATGTTTACGTTGATTTTCACAATTATATAATCAAAGACCATTCTTCTTACATTTGCAATTCTGTCATCTTTTTTTCCAGCTATGATACCCAGACACACAGAACTGAACGCAAATGTGAGTGCTGTCAAGAAATGGAGATCGAAATTAGGAAAGTAAAACTTACTTGCCAAGATGGTAGAGAAAATGAACTGTACACCTACCCTCACATCACATCCTGCCGCTGTAAGAAGGAGGTCTGTCCTGGGTCTTCTACCGAAAAGCCACATGCTGAAAAATTCTTCTAGATGATAAAGCATGATATTGAATCCAATCTGTTATTATTTAAAAAAATAATAATTCATTACATTTAGCCAATCATAATAATATTTAGAAAGAATTCTAGTTGGGCTTCAAATTACAACAAATAATCTGCATCATTATTGCATTGCTCTATAAACTGCTTATTTGTTCTTAATTGAAAAAGTAGGAATGTTACAACATTTTGAGATTTTAAAAATCAAGCCTGTAATTTATCCCATCAGATAACTTTATTTTGATACCCAATTCACTATCATATCTTCAGTATTAAAAGTTATGGTAATTTTCATACTCGGAAATTAGCATCTTGTTCCCTATTGCTTTTCCATTAAATTAAACCAAAAGCTGTGATTGAGGACAGTCAATTGACATAAAAGTCCATACCTTTCTTAAAAAATAACTGAATGACTCTGTGCATCTACCTGATTTATTCCTCTCATGATTTTATACACCTCTAAGATCACCCCTCATTTTTGGAAACAAATATGATACATCTTGGATGACCTGAAATTAAAGCATATAATTAGTTACCTAATTGTAGATAATTACAAAATTGACTGTTGTGACAGAAATAGTAATAAACACCCAGACTGCCTTGAAAATTCAAAAATGTGATATTCTCAAGATCAGCTTTAATATTATTGTAACGTTAAAACAAATAGTAAATACACAACAAAAATTAATATTCATCAGTGTCATCAAATCAATTAAATTAATCTAAATTCAATTACTAAATCTAAACATCTATCCCATTCTTAAGAGAAGGCTAAAAATATTTTTTAAATAGCCAAAGTATCCAAATAGCAAACTGATCCCATTCACACAAGAATTCACAATATAACATGATTTTGAAATCTCACTTTGTCATGAATTTCTATGCCAAATGGAAGGAATTTAATGTTTAATTCCCATAAATTAATCCAGAAACATCCACTCTCGATAATCAAAATCATTATATTTTGCACAATACATCCGACTAAAACAGTACTGTGGATATTTAGTATGAAAATATTGATCATGAATAGACAATAACATAAAATATAGATGATTTAGATGTTTCATGTCATTCTATTACATGATTGTGCAAAATAAATAATGAATTTGATTATCTTGAGAGTGGCTGTTTCTGGAATGTGATCGATTGGAATGTTGCCGCTGCCATGATTTAAACCATGATTTAAGCAAGACATGGCCGATTTGTATTGGGGCCTAAATAGCATTTTTTGCATCAGCAGATTAAAATGAAGCCGCATCAAAAAGCAAGATGATATGTTAAATAATTGACATACCTTTTGCTTTGTCCTGCACTTGCGATCCATGACGATGAAGGTATTTTTAGTCGCGTTTAAGTTCAATCCAGCGAAGCAATCGCCCAGCGACTTTATAAAAATTAATACATTTTAAAAATCGGGGGCGGGCTTGCAGACGGATTTTCTTCATCAGCTAGCAGTCAGAGCAAATTCCTCTCCGACAACCAATGCAAACCTGCATTTTAATCCCCGCCCCCCCAAAGCCTCCGGAATCACATGCACAGGTAGTGGCAGATCTGCAGCGCCGCTGATGGCAGGTTTTGTAACAACGCTAGAAAAAGCACATCAATAAATAACTGCAAGCATACTCTAATTCCATAGTCACTTATCTGTGAAAATGGTTTAACTTGTAAAATATCGAACCAAGGATGAGCATTTCATTCATCACATCCATACCTTTTTCTTAACATTTTCAAATGTGTTTTTTGCCAGATCTGAGATAGTCTTGGACAGAAATAGAACAGTAAACATGGGGTCATTCTTTTCAGCCCACAACAAATGCACCAAACACGATACCATGTTAATCTAATTTCCTCTGTACCTCCTCCTTCTATATCTTTCCTTCCCTGCATATCCCTGTGCCGATCAAAAAGCCTTTTAAGTACAACTAAAGTACCTGCTTCCACCAGCACCTGTGGCAGCACACTTCAGGCACCCACACTCGGTGTGAAAAACAACCTTACCCAACACGTGTCCTTAAAACCTTCCCTCTCTGACATTAAAGCTATGCCCCTCAAGTCTTTCTATCCTGGGAAAAAATGTTCTGACTATCTGCAAAGGGCAGAAAGATCTGGTCAAACCAGTCATTACCCAACACACTGGAAATATTCTACCAAATATTATTTTCTAAGAGCTACCAGAAAAATGCCCTCTTTTAATGTGGAATATGGAATTTGCTGAACTTTTCAGCTAAGTTTCCCAACCTTCATCACAAAATATTATTAGGAGTGTGTAAGAACTGGCTTGAACGTCACAAAGGTAGTCTTGAAGTGAATTGGCTGTTTTTGTGGCTGCAAATATAAGAGTGCAGAGAAGATTTATGAGAATGTTGCCAGAACTTGAGGGCCTGAACTATAGGGAGAGGTTGAGCAGGCTCGGAATTTATTCCTTGGAATGTACGATGATGAGGAATGATCTTAGACGTGTATAAGAATATGAGAGAAATAGATTAGGTAAATGCAGTTTTTTTTTTACCCAGTAGGGGAATCAAGAACCAGACAACATGCGTTTAAGGTGAAGGGGGAAAGATTTAGTAGAAACCAGTGGGACAATTAAAAAATATATATACATTTATTTTTAAACAGATTGATGGAATAAGCTGCTGGATGAGATAGTTGAGGCAGCTACTATCATAACATTTCGAAAACACGTGGACAGATACGTGGATAGGATAGGTTTAGAGGGATAGAGGCCAAAACGCAGCCAGGTGGGACTAATGTACACGGGGCATGTTGGTTGGTGAGGGCAAGTTGGTCAAAGGGCTCGTTTCCACTCTGTAAGACAATGACTCAATTAACTCTACTTTGGAACTGCCAAAGATTTAAACATTAATTTTTGGAATCTCTCTGTATTATGAGTTAAAGAATGGGCTTGAATGAAGGCAGGCAATTAATTAGAATTTACTTCTATTTAGGTGGTCAAACAAAATTTCCTGTGAATGCGTGCATGGCTGGTTATTGCCCTAGTACTATGCAGATGAACAAAGGAGAAACTTTCTTTGGGGTGAGGCTGGTGTGAAAATAGTTAAAACAATGAATGAATGCAAATAGTTTGGTAAATTTCCATCTTGGGAGTACATGAATCCAATAATAATTGTAAACATTGCACAGTGTTACTTTGAATCAAATATTCTCAATGTCAAACAGATTTCCATTATTGGATTCACCAATTCACTCTGAACCTTTAGTATTCTCTGCCTGAGAAAGCAGCCATGGTCATGACGTTTAGTTTATTGAAGTATGAGACAGATACATTTCTTAATGGCAAAGTGATCAAGGTATAAACAGACAAGGTAGGTACAAGGTATTGAAGTAAGCAAATCATCCATGATCATTTTGATTGGTGGAATAAGTCTGATGAGCCAAATAGCTTACAGCTGCTGTAATTTCTAAGTTTGTTGCTATATAGCTCACATGCACCAAACACATGTACATACTCGGCAATGTTTACCAGTATCATACTGCACGCATCATCTGGTGCAAGCTCAACTTTGGGTTTCAGGTGATCTTCAATAGCACACAAGATAAAGGCTTCGGTCATATGCCCTTTCACACATTAAATTATTGACCGAGCAAAACCAACTCAGCTGGTCAGGCAGCATCCGTGAAGGGAAATGGACATTTGAGACCCTTCAAATGGGCTGAAAGAGTAGCTGGGTTCTAGACTACCTAGGTGGAATGCGAGGTGCTGTTCCGCTAGATTATGACTTACTCTGACAGTGGATGAAGCCAAGGACAGGCTGGTCTACGTGGGAATGGAAAGATAATTTAAGCGGCTTACAACCAGGAGGCAAAGATGGCCACAAAATGCTGAAGTAACTCAGCGGGACAGGCAGCATCTCTGGAGAGAAGGAATGGGTGATGTTTCGGGTTGAGACCCTTGTTCAGTACTGATGGGAGTGTGCGGTACAGAGATAAAACGTATACTGATGTCTGGGGAAATTCATGGAAGGTGTTGCTGCCTGTCCCGCTGAGTTACGCCAGCTTTGTGTCCAGCTTCGATTTAAACCAGCATCTGCAGTTCTTTCCTACATCGGTAAAGATGGCCGCTGTCGATAGAGAGCAGGTGCTCAGCAAAAATAGAATGCGCTCGTTCTCATCTAGAGAGGAGACAACGTCATTAGCATTGAATGTAGTAGACGAGATTGGATGAGGACAATGCACATTCTTCATTTCTCCAGGAGTGGCTGTTTAAGTTACTGAATGGAAGTGAGCGAAGAAGTGTAGGACAATTAATACTGGGCAGTCTCAATAAGAGAAGTAGCATTGCTGGACCATGTTTGGGAATGGGTCTTTAGGTGGATCAAATTTCCACATAGATCTACATCTGCACTGTGAAAGTATTCAAAGGGCCAACATATTCCTGTAAAGGTGAAAGTCAATGACATATCCATTGACATCAAGAGTTGGATAAAGAAAAAAAAGCATATTGCAGCTGTAGAGAACTAAAGACAGGGAGTCATGTCAAGAGTATAAAATATGTATGGTGATGTTGTTGTGGTTACCAATACTCAAAATTAACTCAGGCGACACAGAGAATGATAATGTTTCAGGCTTCCATCACCTGCAGCTGATTGATTGTTTTGCCAACCAAGTAATCGGAATCCATTCCCTTTCAAACCAATTCAATTACTGCATTCCTATCCATCACCTTCGTTTCAAGACATTACTTCTCTATTGTTGTAAATTATGATCACTATTTGATTCTGGGAATTTGCGACTTGTTGAATTTTAATTGAAGTGATTCATGATCAGATAAAGCAAGCTTCCTTGTAGAACCTGAAGAAAACAATATAGATCTTATCAGTGTTTGCTATAAAAAATATCAATCTCCCTCCAACTATGCCTCATGGATACCTATCTTTGATTTTACTGTTGATGGTGATGGAGATTTATCAGTAATGGTTACAAGACACAAGAAACAAATGCCGACTGAATTAATTTGTTATAATGGAATTCCCAGATCTTTTTCAACAAGAAGTATGTGGGTGGATGACAAGAGAATCTTCTGCTCTCACCGAGTACGGTCTTTCTAAAGGGCCTGTCCCATTTTGGAGACCTCCACAGCAACCTTTGAGGACCTTGCCGCCACCCATGGTCGCTGCAAGGTCGCCTCAGGGTCACAGGAGGTTTGGTCACTCTCCCTAATGGTCGAAAGTGGTTTCCGCGTGGTGGAGGGTTCATCTAGTTTGCTGTTTTTTCCCCCCATCATGATTAAAACCGGCCTCAACTAAAAATAAGTAGCCATTTGAAAAATCGATAATCGCAAGTCTAGTTGTAACTGGTTGTGACGCTAGTCGTAGGTAGTCAAAGGAGGTCGAAGCGCAGTGGAGTGGGGTCGCTACTTACTTACAGGCAGTCGAAGGCAACCATAGGCAATCTCCTTTGCTGACCGGCCATTTTGATTGGCTTATTGGAGTTTCACGACCTAGAAGACCCACCGGTAGGTAAAATGGCCGCTAACTTTGGGACAGGTCCTTTACCATCATGGAGCTGGCTGACTTCGGAGGCTGTGATGGCGTTGCGGCTGCGACTCGACTTGAGGCTTCAGATTTGCTACAACACGTTTCACAAAACATGGGCGGGGGGGGGGAAACAGGTCCCCCCCAGGATTTCCCACCATGCAATTTGTGCGAGCTGCAGTCCGGAATGTTAATGGATGACCACGGTAAACTAGAAGCTGCAGTTCATGCAGTGATTAAACGGCTGAAGAGGTCAGCATCCAGCGGAACTTTTGTCTGATCAAACCCTCCCAATAATATCACTCCGGTAGACACAAAATGCAGGAGTAACTCAGCGGGACAGGTAGCATCTCTAGAGAGGCCAGCGGGTGATGTTTCAGGTCGAGATCTTTGCTGTAGGGAGAGTTATTCCAGCATTGTGTCTACCTTTGATTTAAACCAGCATTTGCAGTTCTTGCCCACACATCAGTCCAGCCCGCTTTGGTCTTTAGACTACTGCCTTTTAGACTTTAGACTGTGCGGCAACAGGCCCTTTGGCCCACCGAGTCTGCGCCGACCAGCGACCACCCCGTACAGTAGCCAAAAAAGTTGGGGGGCTGCAGCCTCCTTCCCCCACGGTTCCGCAGCCCACGATTAACTGACTTGCAGTGAGCAGATTATTTGCTATTTTGACAGGTCAGTCAAAGCTCTGTAATATAATTACATTCCACAATTATGTGTTCCTAGTTTTCCCTACCTAATATACGTCAGAAAAGCTTAGGTATGAGGCTGTTGTAGGTCATTTTAAAAGAGAAAAAAAAATACAAGAAATATAATGTTGGAGTTAGCCTTGAAACAAGAAGGGAAAATGGCCAACATAGGGTTACGAGGGTAATTAGATGTGTCAATGTGTTAAGCTCGGCACAGCTAGCTTGGATAGAATAACATTGGATGTTGTAAACCAGGCCAAGAGTAATAAAATACCCAGGAAATGGGTCTTTTGCCCATTTGTTAGATATGGGAGAGGTGTCAAAATAACAGGAAACATAAGGCTAAACAGAAGTGTGAGGAAAGACAAAGATGAATGGTTCCAGAAACATTGATTCATGATGACTTATTTCAAGTCCACAAGTAGGGTGGTGGGGATCTGGAACGCATTGCCAGGGCTGGTGGTAAAGGCAGATACAATGGTGTCTTTAAGAGGCTCACCAAAGTCTTATATAACTGTAACATGATCTCCAAACTTCTATACTCAATACTCCAACTGATGAATGCCAATGTGCCAAATGCCTTTATGACCACCCCATCTACTTTCAAGTGACACCATGTTCAAGGAAATATGTACCGGCATTCCAAGATAACTACTCCACCACACTTCCTAGAACACTGCCATTCACTGTACATGTCCTGCCCTTGTTAGACTTCCTAAAAAGTAACACCTCATATTCATCTGTATTAAATTCCATCACCATTCCTCAGTCCACCTGCCCAAACAATCAAGATCCTGCTGCAATTTTGGACAGCCATCTTCACTATCTACAATCCCTCCCACTTTAGTGCAACTGTCTTCTAAGAATAAGCCAGTTTTGAATCTATACAACAAAGTCATTATGAATCTTGTAAATCCTTTGTATGTTCAGGGAATGTGTTTTAACAGATTGTTTTGTATATATTTTTTATTCCGGATAAATTTTATTTATTGGAAAAAACTTGGCTTGCCCGAGGAGAAAAATGAGGCATTATTTTAAAAGGAAAGTTTCTTCTTATCTGCGAAATGGTATTTAAATTCCAGAGAGGTTAGCAAGCATTCTCACATTAAGCCATGATTTTGCTTCTCAAATTCCAAACAATAACAAAGCATTATCACTGTATAGATCAACACGAGAAAGCAACAGTCAGCTGGCACCTGATACCAACCTGCTAAATCACAGCGCAAGATTGATGTAGTAATTAATAAGATTATCCTCAGCAAGAACATTTTTGTCTCTCGGGTCAAAAGTTGTGGGTTCAGCCCCATTACAAAGATTTTTCAAAATGGATGCTTTTTTAACATTTATTTTCCTGAATCAAGGTGTTGCTAGCAAGACTGGGATTTTCAGGCATCTCGTGTTTTACACGCATTTGATTTATGCCTTTTTGAAATAATACACTTGTTCATTTAACATCAAATTCTGATTTATGCGCTCATAATTAGTGAATAATGCACTCAAATTTACACCTGGCAACGTTGTCTCGTATACGTTTAATTTACTCGTTCTTGAATTAAGTGCTGCTGCTGCTGCCTCACAGCCCCGGGTTCAATCCGGACTTCAGGTGCTGTCTGTACGGAGTTTGTATTTTAGCCCTGTCACTGAGTGGGTTTCTTCTGGGTGCTCTGGTTTCCTCCCACATTTCAAAAACATGCAGGTTTGCAAGTTTGCTAAGTTAATAGGCTTCAAATATGCAAGTTGATACGCTTCTGTAAATCGCCCCTAGTATATAAGATGTGAAAGTGGGATGACATGGAACTAGTGAATGGGTGATCAATTCTTCGTTGCAGCTCAAAAGTAAACTAAATGTAACCCCCGCATAAACCAAGAGGTGGTTCTATTAAGCATAGCTAACTGCCTTCAAGATGGCACCATCTTTAACAGCTGCTCTGCTTCTGGTGTATAGAAATATGATAAGCTCATGATCAAGAAACAGTTCAGTTTAAATTGTGCAAAGACCACTCTCCTTCAGGCTTCGTCGGAGTATTGGTCCAAACAGCCAAATTCCAGAGGTAGGATAACAGGGGCTGCTCTTGGCACCAACGCAGCATTTGACAAAGTGCAGCATCAATGAGCACAGGTAAAACTGAAGATTATTGAAATCAAGGGGAAAACTCTCAAATGGTTTTTGACCTACTGCATTCTTACAGTTGTTGGAAGTGAATCGCCCCACAACATCATTGGATGGGGTCCTCAGGACCCAACTGCCATGAACCACATCACTAATAGTCATTCTTCCATTATAAGACCAGAAAATAAGATGTTTGCTGATGATTGGATAGTATTTGATTATACTCAAGTTTCATCAGCCAATGAAGCAGTCAGTGCCTACAAGCAGCAAGACTTCAATAAAATCAGACATGGGCTGCAAAGTTGAAGGTCATATTCATACTATACATATGACAGGACATGAGCATTCCAAACATAGGGAAACTTAATTACCTACATTTAATACTAAATGGCCATTGTCAAGTCATTCACTCTCACAATCCTGGGGATCCCTGTTGTCCTGTCACATGAATACTAAGGCTACAAGAATAGGTCAAAGTGAGTCACAAGTAATTCCCTTCTAGACACTCAAAGTATTCCAATCATCTAAAAGCCGCAAATGAGAAGCGTGAGGAAATATATCCCACTTAATTAGATGAGTGCAACTTTCACGTATCTCAATCAGTCCACGAGTGGCACTGAATCCACCATTTTTAGGCTCCACCATTTTAGCAAAGTCACTGAGGGGATTTATATGATCAGCCTGTTCCATCAGAACCTATTGGAGGTTGTAGTGTTTAATAGCTTGATGTAGGGAAGAAGCTGTTCCTGAACCTGGACGTTACAGTTTTCAGGCTCCTGTACCTTTTACCCGATGGCAGGGGTGAAATGAGTGTGTGGCCAGGGTGGTGTGAGTCACTGGTCTTTCATCACTGTTGGGTCTAATTGGTTGCAATTCACAAAGGTGGCTTGCCACCCACCACTTCCAGGACATTAATAATTGCCTGCCTTGGCAACATTCTAAAACATATTTAAATAAAAGATTCGGCATAAAGTTAAGTATTTCAATACTTGCCTCGTTAAGTATTTCTGGCATTTTGCTTTTGTCTAATTTCCAGCATTTACGGTTTGTTTTGGTTTAGAGACAACATGGAAACAGCCCTTCAGCCCAGCGAGTCCATGCAGATCATTGATCACTCATTCACACTAGTTCTATGTTATCCCACTTTCACATCTTCTCCCTAAACATTAGGGGCAATTAAAAAAAACCCAATTAACCTATAAACTCGTACATCTTTTGGATGTGGGAGGAAATCAGAGCACCTGATGGAAACCCACTTATTCACAGGAAGAACATACAAACACCACACAAACAGCGCCTAAGGTCAGGATCAAACCCAAGTCTCTGGTGCTGTAAAAGGGCTTTCTCACTGTGCGACCTGAAGCAAGACTTAACAAGATTTAACATCGTGGGAACCTTCTGCGATAGCAGTACGGCATTCGTGGACCACCGAGGACCTCCGTGGCGCTAACGGCAGGTAGTCGTGTGACTTGGTAAGGTCGGGAGAAAATTCAAACATTTTTGAATTTCTCCAAGAGTGCCTTGAGCACTTTTTAGTGAGCGTTGCAACATTGTATGAACGCAGTGGCCCGTGCGATATCCGTAATAACTCTTGCGGGTAACGTGGGAACTCCTGCGAACGGTGAGTAACTGAGCAGTTTGATTGTCAGTGCTTGTTTTACCTCATTGTTAAATAAATATATTTTTTACTATCAGATTGATGTCTGCAATTCTTCATTAACACATCACTACAAGATGAATGTCTCTAATGTTATAATCCCTCTCATGCTGAAACACAAAATAGTTGAAGGGAGGTGAAATAATCACATTTTCATTCTTTTTCATTTTTGAGTGTTCAGGTACCTCACTTGCTGAGCTATTTTACTCCAGCAGTTTGTGTCTCTTTTTGTCTAAAGCAGTTTCTAAGACTGGAGGAACTCAGCGGGCCAGGCAGCATCTACGGAGGGAAATGGACATGCGACCCTTTCTTCAGGCTGCCTTATCTCTCTCCCCCACCCCACCCCCCCTCCCCCAACTCCCACCCACACACACAAATGCTGGAGAAACTCAGCCCGAAACGTTGCCTATTTCCTTCGTTCCATAGATGCTGCTGCACCCGCTGAGTTTCTCCAGCATTATTGTGTACCTTCGATTTTCCAGCGTCTGCAGTTCCTTCTTAAACACAAATGCACCGAGTTCCTCCAGCACTTCGTGTTTTGCTCAGTATTCCAGCATCCGCTGTCTCCCGCGTCTCCAATAAAATAAAACTACTGTCAAAAGGGTGAAGAATAGGGGCAGAGATAGATACATTCCTGATTAGTGCGGCTGTCAGGAGGTTATGGGGAGAAGGCAAGAGAATGTGGTTGAGAGGGAGTGCCCATCTGTTACTATTAATTGGACAGTTCGGTCTGTGAAACGCAACACGCCAGACCCGACATCCAGCCCGGTGGTCAGTCCTTTGAAGATAGACAGCAGTTGCTTGGAGCAACTCAGCGGGACAGGCAGCATCTCTGGAGAGAAGGAACGGGTGGCGTTTCGGGTCGAGAGCCTTCTTCAGACTGAAAGTTTCACCTCTATAAAATAAGACAATCATCACGGTCAATGTGAGACAAAGTCTTTATTCCTATTTGACAAAATAAAAAGACGACTTCTTGCACATATTGAGAGAAGGTGCATCACACCAAACAACATTTGTCTAAAAAAAACCAGATTATTCTTCAGCTCATTAAAGAGCTCGGGTGAAAAAAAACAATATAGTGTGTGAAAAAAAGTAACATCATTTGTGCCACGTGATTAACAACACTACAGTCCACGATGTTTATTCAAGATTAACGGGAAAGATCGGGAGACGAACAAGTCACTCGCACAAATAACAGAAATGCCGAGTACCGTGGGAACTCTTTATCGTGGGAACTCTTTATCGTGCGGAACTCGTGCTGGACCACGACCACTTCACTCGGGTGACATCTTGCTTCAGGTCGCACCGTGAGAACTTGTCATAAGGCAGCAGCTCTACTAGCCGAGTCACACGAGATATTATATGATTAATCAGAATCTGACTAAAATTTGTCCAGATTCAATTCATTGTAAAATATAAAATATACATCAGTATATGTTGCAATGAATGAAAAGAGTTAGCAAGGATTCAAAACCATTGTAGCCCAGACCTGGTTGAAGGATACAGAGAATATAGGGGCTGAATGTTCCTGCTAAGAAAAGGTAGGCAAAGCATAAATAAGTTGTCAACAGGCTTTTGTTTTGAAATGCTCATGTCCTGTCATAAGTGCGGTATGAAAACACACCAGTCAGTTAAAGCACTTAAGGAATTTAATTTATATTATACGTTGCATCGGCATTTTCTCCAGGCATTGTTTTCTAAAATGCCACATCTGTTTCTTTCAAATAATTTAAATATTATACACCGTGGAAAGATAGGTAGCATTTCATCAGGAGAGCTGAGAAAGCACAAGATGCTTGGAATGAGGAAACCCAGCGGAACGATCAACAAACCTAGGCTCCCTATATGGCGTGGCATTGTGCACTATGTTATGAGTGCGATCACATGCACCAGAACAGCATTTCAACAATTTAACAGCCTTTTGGAACTCATACACAAGTCAGACCTGAATTGTACAATGTTGGACTGTGCTGTGCATTTCAAGGGGTGCGTAGTGAATTTGCCCATTTGATGCAAAGAATGGAGGTCTTGGAATGGAAATAAGGAAATTCCTGCAATTTATACGGTTGACAAATTATAATAATAATCTCATCCAAAGGAAATGGATGAGATAGCACGTAAAACAGGAACATATGATTGAATTTCTGTGCAATCTCATCCATGAAGTTCAATTCATCGTGCCTCCAGCTTCTCCCCCCTTTTCTCCATTATGCTGGTGAATATTGTAAAACTCACGGAAAAGCTAATTATCCCAATTTAACCCATAACAATCCCAACTCTTCTCTTGAAAGTTTCCCCCTTTCATTCCTCTGTCAATACGTTTCATACACTGATCACCTAAACTATGGCCCATAGTAAACAGTTCTAAAGATTGCAAACGTATTACATTGAATAGTAACAGACTTTGCAAAAATGTTAACCAGACTGATAACACAAATACATGCATGGGAAATTAAATGTAATACAGATAACGATGTGATACATTTCCATAGGAAAAATCTAGTGTGAGATAAAGTAAATGGTGTAATTTTAAAAGAAATACTGAAGCAGAAAGCATTGGCGTGTACCTACAATAACAGTTCAGGCTGCTGCTATAACATCATTTAAAAGACATTTAGACAAGTACATTATTACAAAGGTTTGGAGAGATATGGGCCAAACACAGGCTAGTTGAGATAGAGCATCTTGGTTGGCATGGACGAGTTGGCCCTCAGGGGCTGTTTCCATGAGGTTAATTCCCGGGATGGTGGGACTGTCATATGGTGATAGAATGGAGCGGCTGGCTTGTATACTCTGGATTTAGAAGGATGATAGGATATCTTATTGAAACATATAAGATTATTAAGGGATTGGACACACTAGAGCCAGGAAACATGTTCCCGATGTTGGGTGAGTCCAGAACCAGGGGCCACAGTTTAAGAATAAGGGGTAGGACATTTAGAACAGAGATGAGGAAAAACCCGTTTACCCAGAGAGGTGTGAATCTGTGGAATTCTCTGCCTCAGAAGTCAGTGGAGGCCAGTTCCCTGGATGCTTTCAAGAGAGAGTTAGATAGAGCTCTTAAAGATAGTAGAGTCAGGGGATTATGATGAGAAGGCAGGAACGGGGTACTGAATGTGGATAATCAGCCATGATCATAGTGAATGGCAGTGCTGGCTCAAAGGGCCAAATGGCCTACTCCTGCACCTATTGTTCATGCTGTATGACTCTAAACAAGATGGCAGATGTGCAGGAGTGGGCGCCGTCTGTGTATGGCAGCCTGCCCGCAGTCCGTCTCTTCACCTTTTTTAATTTATTTTAAGTACTGTCAAAAAATGTTAGTTGGAGGTCTTTTATGTGATGGGTGGGGTTGGGGAAGTGGGAAACTTTATTTCTTAGTCCCCTACCTGGTCGGTGAGGCAGCATCCCTCCGAGCTGCTTCTTTGCCCCGTCCTCGCGGCCTACCATCGAGAATGGAGCGGCATTTCCTGTCGGGACTGGCCAGAACTACAGCTTCGGCCGCGGCGCAGCGCTGGATTTGGAACGCCGCGGAGCCTGGGATCGAGTTTGCTGCCGTTGGAGCTCCAACCGCGCGGCCTGAGGACTACGAGTGCCCCGGTCTCTGGGGAGGAGGCAGCCGCTCCAGACTTTCCAAGCCGCTGAGGAATGTTTCACCCGACACCGGTGTTTCATCTTCACGGCAAGAGGGCCCTGAAAATTATCGGACTGGCTGCAAGGCCACAAATGGGTCCCGACCTCGGATGTTTCACAGAGGAAAAGGACAACTTTCTGGTGCCTTTCCCCACAGAGAAAATTTTTGATTCTGCTGTGGGGGGACGTTTGTGTTGAACTCTATAATGTGTTGTGTCCATTTTTATTTTTTTAATATTTTTTTTTAAAACCTTTTTTCTATGGTTTGTATGGAAACATTATTTATTTTATGTAAAGCACTTTGGTGTCAATGCGAGTTGACTTAAAACGTGCTATATAAATAAAACTTACTTACTTACTAAATATTTATATGAAAGGATCCTAAAGGGTTTTAGAAACAGAGGCAGAGTTGGGCAATGTTACATAACACAAAACCCTTCTGATTTACTATGTACAAGAAAAACCAAGGCCAGTGTTCGCTCCCTGACCAACTGCCTGAATATTGAGCCCCAAATTACAGTCAGTGGACTATGTTAGGCAGGCAACATCACTTTATCCTCAACACTTTATATCAAGCGTGATGTCAGGGGTAACACCAGCTTTGGCAGTGAACACACCATCATTCATAGTAGGGTGAACTCACAAGACATATTTTACTTACAGTGGTGAGGAGGTCCAGGACTGCATGAGAGCAGGCACTGTTCTCATTCCCCCTCCTCCTTTTCTCCTTTTTCCCCTGGGGCTGGAATGCTTCAGAATGAGCTGACGAGGTGCAGGTGGCCAAGCCAATATCAGCTAATTGGAGCCAGCTGGTGATGATGGGGATAGGCCCCTCTCAGCTAGTGATTGGGAACAGAGCAGCATCCCAATCAGCAGAGGGGGCACTGTTAATTTGTGTTTATTGTGTTTTGTTATTATTACATGTATGGCTGCAGGCAACAGCATTTCGTTCAGACCGAAAGGTCTGAATGACAAATAAAGGATTCAAAATCACACCAGGTATATCACAGGAAGAGATCACAGGGCAGGCAGAGGGAAATGTTCATATGTTATGCTCAAATTTCCTTCAAGAAATGTTCCTTCTGATCCCTCTCGTCCAGGGCTGCACAAAGTGGAAAAGAAGGCGAGTTGAGGCAAATCAAGTTTATTGTCATGTACAGGTATAATGAAAATCTTGCTTGCAGAAGTATTACAGGGACACTGGGTTTATACCCAAGAGACACTCATTTAACAATGTGAGACGTCTGTTTAATATAATGTACTCACATAGAACGATAAAATAAGACATCAATGAAATCATTAGACGCAGAAAAAGCATTTGACTAAGTAGAATGGAAATATCATTTTACAGTACGTATTGCAAAAATTCCAGTTGAGAGAAAATTATATTTCATGGATAAAATTGCTATATGACAAGCCGACTGCCAGATTACTGACTATTCATGTATTCTCACCTAAATTTCAGCTATACAGGGGCCATAGACAAGAATGTGTATTATCACCCCTATTATTTGCCCTCGCGATTGAAGCTTTAACGGAAAGTATAAGAGTACACCCGAATATTCACGGCTATAACACTAAATATTCTAATAATAAAATATCATTATATGCAGATGATTTATTACTCTATATCACCAATTCCCAAGTTAGCATTCCAAGTATACTAAATCTTATAGAGGAATTCGGTTCCTATTCAGGATATAGAATAAATTGGAACAAAAGTGAAATTATGTCAATATAACCTCAAGAGCCGACACACCTCCTAAAATTCCCTTTCAAAATTACCACGGAAAAATTTAAATATCTTGGAGTTCACTTAACTAGAAAATAAACTTCTCTATTTCAAGCAAACTTTCCTCCTTTAATTACCCAACTAAATGCCCTTATTCAATTTTGGAAAACGCTTCCGATGTCTCTCATAGGCAGAATAAATGCCATAAAGATGATCTTCCTCCCACAAATCATGTACTTATTTCAATCAATACCGATTTATCTTCCTAAAAAAATGTTTTTAAAAACTTGACTCTCTGATCACAAACTTTATTTGGGATTATAAAACACATATAATCCATAAACGACATCTATGTAAACCCAAAGAAATTGGTGGACTGGCTCCCCCCAATTTTTTATACTATTATTGGGCAATTAATATTAAAAACGTAATCTATTGGATGGACAACACATGCCAACAGGTAAAATGGTTAGTAATGCAGAGAGAGGATTGTTCGCCTTTTAATATAGGCGCGATTCTTCTCTCTCCAATGAATTTGAAGAAAACACTATATGAGAAAAATCCGATTATCCACAGTAACCTACGAATCTGGAAACAAGTGAAATCAACCCTTAAACTGAGAAATTTATCTCTTCTCTCACCCAATTGCCAACAACCCTTCGTTCAAGCCGTCTATTTTAGACAAAACGTTCACACATTGGGAAAGATTAGGAATTTAAAAACTCGGAGATCTTTATGAGATGGGAACTCCTCTCTCATTTCAAGAATTACAGTTGAAATATCATCTGGTAGTCAATATATTAGATACCTTCAACTATGAGACTATCTGAAATCATATATCCTAGACTATCAATCTATGTTGCCAGACACACTAGACGAATGTATGAATAGAAACTCGGATTCAAGCAAGTTAATATCATATCTGTATAACACTCTTTTAAACATAAAAATCCCATCATCGGAAGTAATTTGAAGAGCTTGGGAAGATGAGCTTGGCCTAAAAATTTTAAAGGACAGATGGGAGGAAAACCTTCTATATATACACAACTGTTTGCTTAACGTTAGGCATTCGTTAGTCTAAACTGAATAAGATCTTTCCAAATACCAAACACCACTTTTTTCTCTCCTTTTCTTTATGTCCTTTTATTTTTTTTTCTATTCCTCTCTGTTTTCTTTCTTTTATTCACTGTTTGGCTACACTACTTTGGTAATCTAGGGGTTCTATCTTTGCACATCTCACTTTTTCCTCTTTCTTGCTTTTTCTCCTTTCTTTTCTTCTAATTCAAAGCAAGAATGTTGAAATTGAAGCTGTACAATAACTGTATAATTTTATATGCCGTTGGGAAAAAAAAGTATCATAGGGACATAAACATTGACTACACACAGAAATATCAACCATACCTAAATTACACATCCACAAGACAATGAAAAGAAACAGAATAGGCAAGTTCATGATTGTGGAAGATGTGGACCATGGTGTTCTGTTGCCAAGTTGGGATTAGTGTTATGCAGGTTGGTTCAATGGTCTGCAGGTTGTTGGAAAGTAGCTGTTCCTGAGCATGGTGGTGTGTGACCTCAGGCTTCTGTGCCTCCTAGCTGATGATAGCAGCAAGAAGAGGACATGGCATGGATGGTGTGGCTCCTTGACGCTAGATGCCTGCCTTCTTGAGGCAATGCTTTATGGAGATGCTTTTGAAGGCAAAGATGTGCTCATGAATGACTAGACATAGTAACCACTCTCTGCAACCCCTAGCACTTCTATACATTGGAATTGCCATACCAGACCATGATGCAACCTGTCAGGATACTTTCTACAGTACACCTGCAGAAGATTTTTTTAGGGAATTCAGTGACATGCGAAATCCTTTTAAGCTTCTAAGAAAGTAGACTGCTGGTGACTTCTTCATGATTACATCCTTGTGCTGAGCCCAGGACAGGTTATCTGAGGTTAACACTCACAAACATGATGCTGCTATCTCCCTCCTCTCCCGACTGACCAATGAAAACTATTGTGTGGTGTCCCATTTTCATCTTTCAGAAGTAAATGGTTTGTTCCTTGGTCTTGTTGACAAGGAGCGAGAGATTGGTGTTACGTCATGACTCAGGCAAGTGTTCTATCTCTTTCTTGTTCTCATTGCCAGCATTAATCTGGCCAGTAGAAGTGCAGAGAATAAACACAAAAAGCTGGAGTAACTCAGCGGGACAGGCAGCATCTCTGTAGAGAAGGAATGGGTCATTTCGGGTCAAGACCCTTCTTCAGACGGGTCTGAATCTGAGTATGAAGAAGGGTCTTGACCTTAAATTACCCATTCCGTCTCTCCAGAGATGCTGCCTGGCTCGCTGAGTTACTCCAACTTTTTGTGTTTATCTTCAGTTTAAACCAGCATCTGCAGTTCCTTCCTACAGAGAATGCAGAGATGATTGAGGGTGTTGTCAGGACTTGAGAGCCTGAGCTATAGAGAGATGTTGGGCAGGCTAGGACTTTATTCCTTGAAGCTCAGGAGGCCGAGTGTTGATCTTATAGAGGTGTATAAAATCATCATTGGGGAAAGATTTACTATGATGGGATGGGGACCCACAGTCCCGTTTATATCAACGGGACTGTGGTTGAAAGGGTCAAGAGCTTCAAATTCCTGGGCATGCACATCTCTGAAGATCTTTCCAGGTCCGAGAACACTGATGCAATTATTAAGAAAGCACATCAGCGCCTCTACTTCCTGAGAAGATTATGGAGAGTCGGTCTGTCAAGGAGGACTCTCTCTAACTTCTACAGGTGCACAGTAGAGAGCATACTGACCAGTTGCATTGTGGCTTGGTTTGGCAACTTGAGCGTCCAGGAGTGGAAAAGACTACAAAAAAGTAGTAAACACTGCCCAGTCCATCATCGACTCTGACCTCCCTTCCATCGAGGGGATCTATCGCAGTCGCTGCCTCAAACAGGTTGGCAGTATCATCAAGGACCCACACCATCCTGGCCACACACTCATCTCCCCTTCAGGTAGAAGGTACAGGAGCATGAAGATTGTAAGATCAGGTTCAGGAATAGCTACTTCCCCACAGCCATCAGGCTATTAAACTTGGCTCGGACAAAACTCTGAACATTAATAGCCCTTTATCTGTTATTTGCTCTTTATCAGTTTATTTATTCATGTGTGTATATATTTATATAATGGTATATGATCTGTTCTGTAGTCATGCCTACTATGTTCTGTTGTGCTGAAGCAAAGCAAGAATTTCATTGTCCTATCAGGGTCACATGACAATAAACTCTCTTGAATCTTGAACCTGAGGCGCAACTTTTTGACTCAGAAGATGCTGGGTGTATGGAAAGAGCTGTCAGAGGAGATAGTTGAGGCAGATGCGATAACAACATTTAAAAGACACTTGGACAGGTACATGGAGAGGGAAGGATTCGAGGGTTATGGTCAATGAGATAAAGATGTTGTTACCGATTCACACTGCAAGAGATCTGCCACTGAGGAAGTCAAGGATCCAATTGTAAAGGGAGGTTCAGAAGCCCAGGTCTTGGAGCTTGCTAATGAGTTTGGAAGAGATGATATCCAAGCTTTGTTCAATGGAGAACATAAAATATCTTTCCTATAACAGGGTGACCAAAACTGAACATCTTATGTACTTAAAACTCTGCTCTTAGATGTGTGTGTGTGTATATAATCACATCTGCTCGCAAAAACGGCGCCCTAACGGTAAAATTTTTACATATTCCGATAGAGATTTATCACGTGGACTCCGAAATTGCCTCATCTGAAAAATTAATGCATTATTTCTTGAGTTTTTAATCAAAATGATCAAAAGTCTGAAATAACTTCGAAAATATAACCGCTGGCATTGGCTGATGATGTGATTGTGTCACAATGGCTGCACGCTATGTTCATGTGCTGCGAGTGACGTAGCCCGGTCGTGCCGCTCGCAAGCCCAGCCCGGGTGTTCACAAATCTAAAAGACCTTTGAAAAAAAACCTTCTGACTTCTTGCCCCCCTCACGCTCCCTCCCCCTCTTCATCCTCCTCTCTACCCCCCCCCCCCTCTCTCACCACCCGTCTCCCTCCCCCCCCCCCTTCCTCATCGGGGGGTTGGTTAATGTGTGTGAGTGATGCCGCAGGCCACGCCACACCCTCCCCCCCGCAACCACGCGTTTAGGGGACGGGTCCCATTTGGTCTAGTAACATTTTAAATGTGGCCTCGGCAATGTCTTGTAAAACTGTAACATGACCTCTCAACTTCTATCCTCAATACTGAATGAAAAGAGCCTTCCAGGTATCAAAACCATTTAAAATGCAGGCAAAATACCAGCTACTTATATTTGCAGCCTTCAAGCAGCCACTTCAATACTATATTCACTTGAGGACTACCTCTGTGACATTCAAGCCAGTTTTTACACAATGGCAGTAATATTTTAGGGTGAAGATAGGGGAATTAGCTGAAGAGTTCAGCAATTTCCATATTCCACATTAAAAGAGAGCATTTGTCTGGCAGCTCTTAGAAAATAATATATTTGATAGAATATTTCAGATGTGTTGGGTTGGATCAGATCTTTCTGCCCTTTGTAGAGAGTCAGAACATTTATCCCAGGATGGAAAGATTTAAAGGGCATAGCTTTAATGTCAGAGGGCGAAATTTTAAGTACACGTGTCAGGTGAGGTTTTTTTTCACTCAGAGTGTGCGTGCTTGCAGTTCACTGCCACAGGTGGTGGTGGAAGCAGGTTCGTTAGTGGTGCTTTGAAAGGCTTTTAGATAGGCACGTGGATATGCAGGGAAGGAAGAATATGGAAAGAGTAGGGACATAGGATATTAGTTTAACATTGCATCATGTTTGGTGCATTTGTTGTCGGCTGAAGAGAATGTTCCTGTGTATTCAGTTCTAGCTCAATTTCTGTCCAAGAACTGGCAAAAAACACATTTGAAAATTTAAAGAAATTGGTATGAATGTGATGAATGAAATGCTCATCCTTGGTTCGATATTTTACAAGTTAAACCATCTTTACAGATAATAATTGACCATGGAAATATGCTTGCAGTTATTTATTAATATGCTTTTGAAATTGAAAACAAGTAAGCAGTTTATTGATCAAAGTAATAATGATGCCGATTATGTGACGGCCAACTAAAATTCTTTCTAAACGTTCTATCATTGGCTCAATGTAATGAATTATATATTTTTCCAAAATAGTAACAGATTGGATTTAATATCATGCTTTATCATCTAGAAGAATGTTTCAGTATGTGGCTTTTTGGCAGAAGCCCCAGGACAGACCTCCTTCTTACAGCGACAGGATGTGAAGCGAGGGTAGGTGTACAGTTCATTTTTTCTACCATCTTGGCAAGTAAGTGCCACTATCCTATCTTCGGTCCCCATTTCTTGACAGCACTCACATTTGCGTTCAGTTTTGTGTGTCTGGGTATCATAGCTGGAAAATAAGATGAGAGTTGTAAATTTAAGAACAATAGCATAGTCTTGGATCATATAATTGCGATAATCAATGTAAATATTTTCCTTATGGTAAAATTCTATCTGAAATGTTCAAGAGAATTTCATATTTGAATGAATGATGCAATGAGTTAAAGAACATCATACCACAATTCAAATACAGCTGTGTATAAATCAACACAGCGATTGAAAGAGATTAAAATAAAATGATGGAAATAGACACTTAGCGGTAGATGTAGATTGCAATTCATGGATAAATATCATGATTTAGTTGTGCTTGGAAGCCTATAAACATCCTCCTGCTGGTCTAGCAATCAAGTGTCAATAACAAGCAATTTTTGTAGACTATATTTTAAGCAGGCATATACTTACACTGACTGTATGGTATCCTTCTACTGTTGTACAAAGCAATGTTTCAGAATGGGTCAAAAATCTGGGATGTCACAGATGCAAGGAGTGGAGAGGAGTCCACTACTACCTTAGCCTGTGGAGTCGTAGTGCTGTATAGCACAGAAATAGGGCCTTTGGCCCACCTTGTCCATGTTGACCAAGTTGGCATACTGAACTAGTCACATTTGCTTGCATTTGGTCCACAGGCCACCAAATCATTCCTAACTGTATATCTGTCCAAATGCCTTTAAAAGTCATAATTGTATCCACTCTGTCAGCTCATTCTAGAAATGGACCAGAAATGCCCTCTAGTTCTAGAATCCACTACCCTGGGGAAAAAAACTGTGAGCTTTCACTTCATTCATACCCCTGACGATCTTGTACACCACAATAAAGTCATCCCACAACCTTCCATGCTCCAAAGAAAAAAAATCCCAGCCTATCAATCTCTGCCTAGAACTCAAGCCCACTAGCCCAGGTAACATGTTGGTGAATCTTTTTTGCATCCTTTTCAACTTACTAACATCTTTCCTTTCTCTAGGTGACCATGACTCACATGATCCTTCAAGTGTGGCCAGTTGCAGAGAGAGGTTTTCTCACTGCACTGCAAAAAAACTAAAGGTTGGAGCTGTATGTAGGACAGATTTATTGCGAGTGTGCAGTGGGGTCGGGTGCCTGTCCCCTCAGGAAATTTCTTATTTGGTAGGATTGTGACTTTCTCTGGAGGTGGCTCAGGAAGGTTCAACAGAGGCGGGAGCTGATGAGGATGGATTTTTGTTGTTACCTTCGGTGAATTCCCTCCCCACACAGTTGTGTTTTGCCATAGTCAGCTGGGTGTTGGAAGATTCGTCAGTGTTTTAGACTTTCCCGAGGGCCTCTCCTGAGCTGGGGATGGGTCGTAGACACACCATGACATGGTGCACTCCTTGCATTGCTGGACTGTACTCCCATTGCTTTTCCTTCTCTCCTGTGCTCTGTTCCACAGCAAAGTGCTTGGTACTGTCTGCAGTGCTATTGTAACAATGTTATTGACTTTATAATGTTGAACCAATGATGCCTGGGTGCTCAACCGAGCTGCAACTTCACCATTCCTGTACCCCAGTCACCTTTCAGAATATTAACCTGTAGGAGCGGTGTGAAAAATTATGTGCATCCTAACATGAGTGTTGATGGCTGTGTGAAGGCAATGGATGGAGTTGTTGGCCCTTTGGCCATTGTCGTAGCCTCCAAGATGTCAGGAATGACTGCGATCTTCCTGAAGACTAAGTGGGCAATGTCCCTGGCCCTGAGTAAATGGATCATGGGCGGGTGGGATATTCCTGCCAGTGGTCCCACTGGGGGCCATTGCACAATGAGTTTTACTCTCCAACATCCTACCCTTCAAGGGGATAAGGGGCTACGGGGAGAGGGCAGGGATATGGACCTAGGTATGGTTAGTATAGTAAGACCTGAGTGATCTCCTGGACAAGTGTCGATCGCCTAGATTGGGGTCGGAGAGGAATTTCCCGGATTTTTTTCCTGAATTGGACCTGGGTTTTTATCCGGTTTTTTGCCTCCCCCAGGAGATCACGAGGTTTTTGGGGTGGAGAGGGGTGATAGCGGTATAAAGGGGAGGGTAGTGTCTTGTGTTCTGTGTCTTGTGTCTACTGTTTGTGGGTAAGTGTGTCTGTTTAGTGTTCAGCCATGAGCGAATGGCGGTGCGGGCTCGACGGACCTGGTGGTCTACTCTCGCACCTACTTTCTATGTTTCTATGTTTCTATACCCGATCAGCTCCTTCTCCACCCATCTCTGCCGTCTCGGGGAGGTGCAGTCAGATCTTACCCCTAGCTTCTATACTCCCAACTTCTATACTCAATACTCTGACTAATGAAGGTCAATGTGCAAAAAGGCCATTTTACCACCCTATTTACCTGTGACTAATTTCAAGGAACTATGTGCCTGCACTCCTAGATCCCTACTCTACAACACTCCCCCAGAACCCTCTGCAATGGCTTGCTTAAACCAATTCAGCTGATCACTGTTAAGGGTTAATTGAAACACCGACTACAAATGCAGCCCTTTTGATGATCAATACATCGGTGTATCAAATCTCAATTAAATTTTGAGCCGCTATTCCTGGTAGGCAATTTGCCACTTCACCAGGTGCTTGTGTTAAATGAAGGGGAAGCCAGCATTACAACTTGAGACTCTATTTTAGTCAACTCTTTAGAACTATTACACAAAAATCATCCTGATGAGATGACCATGAAAGCCACAAAAGAAGTAAACTGCATCAGCTTTGTTGTGTTCATTATCTCCATTCTGTCTTCATGGACAAAGTACTAAACATGTACTCTCCACCTTGGCAGAGAATATATGGAATATAAAGGGAATAACAAAAATATCACATGCAAGTGAGCAAAGTTAATTTTACATTTACCATATATCTCTCAAGTAGAATAGATTTGTTAATGTAGCAAGTATTACTCTGGTTATTGTTTCAGTGTCAGTAATTATTTAATCTCTCATATGAAACAGTACTTAATGATTCGAGTGAGAAGCAATACTTACTAAATTTTACTTACTATTACTTAATACTTACTAAACTGAGCCTGGACAATTCCCTTCACACACGTACAGTTCAATGCTTGCTGTACAGTTTGTATTCTGGACTTCTTTTGTGACATTGGTGATTTTGATTGTCCGCTTGCACAAACCTATTGAAATAAATAATTGAACAATTGTAAACCTCATCTGTAATTGAATAAACAATATTTTTGTGACTTGCATCACGGTGAACATAGTTCAATCATCAGGTGATTTTGAATTTTGGAAAATCCATTTACACTTGGCTATTCGTAGCTATTTGCAGTTTTCCCCCAAAATGTTATTGGTTACATGAAAACTAATACTGTGAAATACCTGCAGGTGAAACATAAGAATCAGGGAAAAATATATTTTACAATTCTGCTTTTGAAAATGAAAACTGAAAATATCTACATGATTCAGCAGAACTCAAGGGGATTTATTTGTTTTGAGGTAGGAATTGTTAGTGTTAAGGTTGGGCATTTCCAATCTGCAATATAACAGAGCTGAAAGAGAAGGGAGAGGTATAGGCTTATACCCCTAATATTTTGCTCCAATAATGACCCTCTGCTCTTGCTCAGAATACTGCCCAATAAACAAGTGTGGTATTTTCCAAATGTATCCAACTCCAAATGCAGCATCTGACAATTGTGGAACCTCATGCTGAATTTGATAGATATTTATGTTATGAGGTCATAGCCTCAAATGTTAAACTGACAATCCAAACTAATTTTGGAATTGACGCTGATCTATATAATTAAAAGTCTCATCTTGACCACTTACTGTCTGCGCTGTATATTGATTTTAAGGTCTCAATGATTGAGCTGCCAGCCCAAGAATCCATTCGGCCCACAATGTCCATACTAGCCCTCTGAAAACCAGTCCCTTCGGCCCACAACACCATGCCAGCGCTCCAGAAAGCCCGCCCACTGGCCAGCAATATTTAAATTGGTGGAGAGGTGGAATATTGCATTGGGGGACCAACCCACCCGTGTGAAGCTGGGACCCAACAGGTCCCACTTAGTCTAGTAGTTGTTAAAATTCTTCTGGCGCTACTTAAAGTGCAGGGGAGTTAACTTAGTGCTTGATCAACTTTTAACCAGAACAAAATTCCATAACAACATGTCAAAACAGATGATGTTTACTGGACATTAAATGGCCGTGGCTTCATTTGACAAAAATTACAAAATAGCAAAAGCACTTCTATGGCTGTTTTGTTAATTGAATCATCCTAAGAACTGCCAAGGGATGTGCAGGAATAGAGGTTTCTACATCAAGGACATTTTATTTTATCCTTCGATGTGAAAACTGAATGTAACTTGCTGATAATTGTTAAAATTTTAAGGGGCTGTCCCACTTGGCGTCATTGACTAATGTATCAGGGTCGCTGAAACAGGGAACATTTCAAAATCCAGCGGTGACAATAAAATATTGCGACACTTGAGGAAACTTCGCGCGTCAATACATCACCACGCCGTGTCACCGCCGCATCACTCCGCATCACGCCATGACTTTTTCAGTAACCTGATATGTCAGTCAATGAAGCCGGCAGTCGCTGAAAAAAAATCGCCAAGTGGGACCGGCCCTTGAAATAACACCCATATTGAACAATTTAATACATAGAATTACCCAGTGAAATGTTCTGAGTGTGGGAAAGCATATCATTAGAATCCAGCAAATCACGTATCTCTGATAATGATTTGTTTATTAAGTGGAATTGGTAATAATTTAAGGTCAGCAACCATTATTACATAATTAATAGATTGTTTTGTTCAAATGTTAAAATATTTTTGAAACATTGTAGTAACCTAGCAACGTGTTCAGATAACAATTAGTAATGTTACTAAAAATCTAGATATTAAGAAAGACCCAAATGATGTCCAGCATGAATGAACAATCAACTGTCACTGAGGAAAAATTCTGCGATGTGAATTGATTCACAATTAGACCTAGTTAGGAATATTGAATGTGGCTGATAATTCATAACAATCATTTGCAATGTTCTATAAAATTAAAGCATTTATTGAAAAATAAACATTTACCTTGACTGACACACGTGTAGCAGCAGTGTTTATCATCCCATTTTTTGTCAGACTGAAAAAATAGATTTAACAGTCAGATTTAATACTGTGCATGATCCAGGCATACTTTGTTTAGTTTTAATTTAGTTCAGAGATACAGCATGTAAACAGGCCCTTCAACCCAGGAATGAAAAGGAAGGGAAGCAGAACATAGAAAGTTCATGTTTAAGAGTTTAAGATTTTTATTCTCTGCTTTATGTCAGAGGAATATCTACAATGTTTAGCATTCGCTGTTTTATAATTTACAATATTTAAAAGTGGTTACATTAGGAAAGGACACTGGGGTTCATTTAACAGAAAGAGCAAGGTCATTTCACCTAACCTGGAGAATGTGCGGAGAAAATTCATTAGTTTGTGTTTGAGCATGAAGAACTTCCATTACTTGCCAAGATTGGGTGTTTGAAAGCAGAGGGTGTTGGGAGGCCTTTTTAGAGGCATTCAAAATGAAGTGTCTAAATAGACGGACTATATTTATGGAAAGATCAAGACCAGAGGATATAGATTTAAAATGATTGCAAAAGAATTACTGGAGCCAAGAGCGAAAATTTAAAAAAAATCTACAGTTTTTGACAATCTGGAATATAAACAGAATATGCTGGAAACATTCATCACATCAGACTGCATCGGTGGAAGGAGAAACAGAGCTAACATTTCTGTTGTCAATATTGGGAATGGGAGGAAACAAGTTGGTATTAAGCCTCAGGGAAGGTGTTGGATTGACAGCAAAGGGTATGCCTGTGATAGGGTGAGACCAGTGTCGAGTGGGAATAAATTGTAAATAAAGTCAAATGGTCAGTGGGCTATCGAGGATGGTTACTGGAAGAGAACATGGTCATTCGTTAATACAGTGTGTGAAATGAGACTGTTAAAGGGTGAGAACACATACAAATGAATGTAAAAGCTGCTAAGTGCAAAGACTGTAATGGAAACCCAGCAGTGTCAAGATGTGTTAATGGAGAAACTTAATGGAATTACAATTATAAATGGAGGACCTGGCCAATTCTCATATAGTCAGAGAAAATGGGTTACTTAAATTGTAGAATTCAATATTGAGTCTGGAGGAATGCAATGTGTCCAAAATTGAGATTGTGGTATTGTTCCTCCAGCTCTGTTGAATCTCACTACAACAGTGCAGGAGGCCCAAATAGTTAGATTGAAATAAGAGTCTGATAGTAACTTAAAGTGGCAGCCAACAGGATAACCCCTCCAGACTGAACACAGCCTTCTGCAAAGAGGACACACATCTTTGTTTCCCATCCTCCGATATAAAGGAGATCAATTGTAAGCACCAAATGCAGCTTTAAATTGTTGCTTCAGCTGGAAGAAATGTTTAGGTAGGTAGATACTGGAAGATAACAGGTGAAAGGCCAAGTGTTGCATCTCCTCTGGCTACATTAAACAGTCAGGTGGTGTAAGAGGGAATAGTTAGAAAGGAAATAGTTGGTGGAGATGGAAGAGCAGAACAAGGAGTCACAAAGTAAATAGTACCTTCAAAAGAGTAGAAGGGGAAGGGAAGGGAGATGTGAGAAACAAATTGAAGGAGACAGAACTGACCATGAAACCTTGAAACCTTAAGCATATTACTATTTTGATGTGAAAAAATGAAAAAGTCATCTGTGTTCCTTTTATTGTGTATTTAACATTCTTGTGATATTTTATATTTTAAATTTAATGACTTTTCATCAAATTATTCATTTTATAATAATTGTTAATTTCAATTAAGCAATTCCATCTTTCATCTAAACCACATCATTATCGAATTAAGGTCGCCAATACTAAAACAAAATGTATCTTGCAACTTATTTGTTATACAAACCTCTATGCAATCCTCTTGAGCAGCACAAGTCAGTGTGTGTGTTTTGACTCCATATTTAGTACATCTGTAAGAAGTACAAGCATTGTTCTGATCCTGCCATTTATCATTTATCTAGGAAAGAAAGAAGCAAATTAAATACATTCAACTGGCTTCACAAAGAAAAACTACAAGCAATTTATGTTAACAATTCTGAATTAAATAGGCAGTGTCAGGAACTCCACAATTAACATTATAATTAAGCACAAATATACTTGTTAAATATGTGCCTAAGATTTCACAACATTCATTCCAATGGGACATGCATTGCTCTTGCCACTGGAAATAAAATGTGGGTGGCCAAATAGTATGAAGACTAGAAAGATGAAAGGTTGAAATAAAATCGTGCTAAAAATTGTCCAGGTTCATGTTTGGTTTCCTTGGTCTCAGCTGGTATCCTGACTACTGGAGCTTGCATGTATGGGTTGGAGTTTATTTTTAAATTGTAGGCCACCCAATAGATAGCTGGGAGATAGAAAATGCAAGGTGTAGACAGATTACAGAGGATTTTGGAGTCCAAGTTCACAGCTCACCAAAGGTGGCAGCACAGGTCGTTAACGTGGCATATGGTATGCTTGCCTTCATTGCTAGAGCCATTGAACATAACAGTCAGGAAGTCATAATGCACATCTATAGGATTTTAATCAGGCTGCATTTGAAGTATTTCATGCAGCTCTGGTCGCCCCATTACAGGAAGGATGTGGAGGATTTGAGAATGGTGTACAAGAGGTTTGTCAGAATGCTGCCTGGATTAGAGGGTTTCAGCGACAGTGAGAGGTTGGATAGACTTTTATTGGGTTTTTTCTGGAATGTCGGAAATTGAGGGGAGATATGATATAAAATCCTGAGGGGTTAGATCATCAAAAACTTTCCCCCAGAATGGAAATGTCCAACAGTAGAAGTTTAATGTAGATGTGCAGGGCAGGTTTTTTTTTTTTACACAGAGTGGTGAGGGCCTGGAATGTATTGCCAGGGGTGGTGGTGGTGCAGGCAGACAGTGGTGTTTAAACAATAAAGAGGCTTTTAGATAAGTACATGGAAGTGCAGGGAATGGAGGGATGTGGATCATGTTTTGGCAGATGAGATCAGTTTAACTAGGCATTGTGTTCGGCACAAACATTGTGGGTCAAAGGGCCTGTTCGTTCGTTATATTGTTCTGTTCTATCTGATCATTAAAATGTTACAACACCTTTTTGCTGGGAAGAAAGTTGGAGTGAAAAATAAATTGTTTAATTGTGCTTATAAAACATATTTTGCACAAAGGAAATTTCAAAATCCTACCTCTCTTCGGGTTCCATTAATATCCAGGCAACCTGTTTTTTTAAAAAAGAAAAAGGTTCATGAGTTCTGTTATTTTAATTGATACAATGATCAAAATTGTGTATTATTCACTCCAAACTTACATGTTGAAACACATTTTGTCTTGTCTTCAGATTTCATCATTCCAGCTGGGCAGAAACAGCCTTCATGATAATTAAGTAGATTTCCCCCCGTCATCACTGAACTGAAAATTAGAATGCAGTTACCATCTTATAAGAGAAGGTATTTATTGTCACATCGATTTCTAACCTGTAATGTCAGCAAATGTGCCAGAAGAATGGCTTCAGGGATCCTCTTGCACCAACTCAGAATAATGGGTTCAGTGGAAGAGGAAAGAATGCACATATAGAGCAGCTCTGGATCACATAGCTGGAAATGCTGCATCTCACTTTCCATCAGTGAGACCCAGAGATTTCCCAAAGATTGCCCACCAAAAATTCCATGGTGTAATTCTTTCTCAATCACAATTAAATTAGAAAGGCAAATTCACTTAAAGTCTCTGGACTCTTACTTGGACTCTTCCAGTGAACAGTAGGGCCCCAGGGAGTGTTGTACAGAAGAGGGATCAAGGAGTGCAGGTGCATAGTTCCTTGAAAGTGGTGTCACAGATAGATAGGGTGGTTAAGAAGCTTTTCAGAACATTGACCTTCATCAGTAAGGGTATTGAGGAGAGAAGTTGGGATGTTCAAGTTCAAGTTTACATTTATTGTCACTGTAACAATTGGTACAGCGAGATTTGGGTTGCCATACAGCCATACAAATAAAAAGAACACAACACACGATAGAATTTAACATGAACATCCCCACACAGCGGAATCAGTGTTTCCCACTGTGAGGGAAGGCAATAAAAGTTCACCCACTCCTCTATGTTCACCCGTGGTTGGGGCCAATTGAGGCCTCCGGAGTCACCGCAACGGCGGCCCGATGTTCTGGCCCTCTCGCCGGATGATGGAACTCCGGCGTCGGAACAGAGTTCCGAATCAACCGCTTCCTACGGAGACCGCGGCTACCGAAGTCCACAGACCACAGCTCCACGGTGTTAAAATCAGCATTCCCAGCACTCCGGAACTCCACACAGCGACCCCGGTAAGGCATCGTCCATTCCGCGATAGTACTTCAGTGCTGCACCGCTGCTGAAGCTGAAGCTCTGGCTGGTCACCGGCAGGAAAGGCCACGCCAATCCAGATGGTAGGCCGCGAGGAGGGGGCGAAGATGTGGCTCGTGGAATAGACGCATCCTCGACCAAGAAGTGACTGAGGAAACGGTTCCCCCCCCCATCCCCCACATTAAAAGACTAAAATACCTCCAAAACAAAACTTTTGACAGAATACATATAAAAAAAGGATGAAAGGACGAGCAGTTGCAGGCGAGGCAGCCATACTCAATGGCGCCACATTCCAATGTTACTGTATGTTATAATTGAATAAGATGTTGGTGAGGCACATTTGGAGTATTGTGTTCAGTTTTAGTCACCCTGCTTTAAGGAAGAATGTTGTTAAGCTGGAAAGAGTGCAGAGAAGACTTATCAGAATGTTGCCAGGCTTTGAGGGCCTGAGCTATAACAAAGGTTGAACAGGCTAGGACATTATTGCTTGGAGCTCAGGAGGGTGTGGGGCGATCCTATAGAGGTGTATAAGATCATGAAGGGAATAGATAGGGTAAATGCACAGCAGTGACGTGCGGTGAGGTCAATAGCTGGGGAGGCACTGGCTTCTACCACATCCTAACTTAGTTGTGTGTGTGTGTTAGTTGTGTGTGTGTTAGTTGTCTGTGTGTGATGTGTCTGGGAGGAAAGGAGAGGAGGGAGGGACGGAGGGAAGGTGAGAAGGGAGGGAGGGAGGGAGAGAAGGGAGGAAGGGAGGGGGGAAGTAGAGAAAGAAGGGAGGGAGGGAAGGAGAGAAAGAAGGGAGAGAAGGGAAAACCGAGAGAGGAAGGAGGGAGGGAGGGAAGAAGGGAGGGAAGGAGAGAAGGGAGGGAGAGGGCAGGCAGTGGGAGTGGATGCCGGGGTCCTGAGCCTAGAGTAGATTACTCCAGCGTGGGGCCCAATTGGGAGCTCCCCCCCAGCGGCCCAGAGCCTCCGAATCGGCCGCTACAAATCAACAAATCAACCAAAGATACTAGAGGAGTATCTTTGGAATCAACCTACCAGTCAGCGCCGCCCGCGGCTGGAAATTCAGTGCCGCCGCTGTTGAAGCTAGCTAACTTGGGGGAGAGTGAGGCAGCTTCAATTACGTGGGCTGAGTCTAAGTAATTGACGCTCACTCTCCCTCCACTGGGCTCAAGATACGCCCCCTTGTGAGGCAGATGTGATCGCTGCCTCCCCTGGTGCTTTTTCATTGCAGTTTTATGTGAGACCAGTGACCACAAATGTAATATCTTTATATGTGAAATAAGTTACCTGGTCTATGACAGGTGAGGACATGTAATGAGGAGGTTTACACTCATTACTTTGGTGACATACATAGGGATAGTAACAGGCACATGCTTATTGCCCGCGCTCCATTCAGTTTCTGAGGGGTTGCACAATCAGAGGGGAGGCTCAACTCGTGCTGCCTCACCTCTCATCTGTCCCTGCATTTGCAGCGGAGTTGCGAAAATTTGGCGATTTTGACTATAAAAAATGATTGGATTGATATAGAAATTACATTAACAACACAGATCAGTGGAAAATTCTTCATATTTATTTTATTTTATTATTATTTTTCTTTACTTTTCTTAACAGCTATTTTCATTGGGAGTATGACAGGTGAGGCTCTGCCTCCCCTGACCGCACGTCCCTGATGCACAGAGTCTTTTACCCAGGGTAGTGGAATCAAGAGCCAGGGGATATAGATATACAGTGAGAGGGGAAACATTTTCACACAGCGGGTGGTGGGTATATGGAACGAGCCGTCAGAAAAGTTGAGCCAGGTTCTAAGGCAATACTTAAAAGACATTTGGACAGGTACATGTATAGGTTTAGAGGGATATAGGCTAAACGCGAGCAGGTGGTGCCAGTGTAGACAGGGCATCTTGGTCGGCACCGGCAATTTGAGCAGTAGGGCCTATTTCCATGCTGTATGACTCCATGACAACTTGTAGCCAGCTAACAGCCTCCACAAATTAACTCTTGGCATACATGCACTAATGTGTAGGATCATGGCTGACCATAGGAAACAGCACCAGTATCTCCTGTCTACTAGACCACATCTTGCTGTTATTGAACCTTTGGCAAATTAGTGGTGGATGCTGGACTTATGGTGGACGTGAGTTTTGAAGTATACCACCCTATCTAATTGTGACGCCACTCTAATGGGAGCATCCTTGCACCCGTTCCAGTTTGACAACATCTTTCCAATAACACAGTGATCAAAACTGCACGCAATACTCTAAACGTGGCCTCACCAACATAATTTATAACTGCAACATTACCTCCCAACTTCTATACTCTGGGAAAGAGCATAAACCTATGCTCTCTAGCTCTTGATTTCCAAACCGTATGTGTATTCACCCTATCTATGCATGGTTTTATACATCTCTGATAAGATCAGCTCTCGGTCTCCTGCGCTCCAGGGAATAAAGTTCTAACCAGCACAACTTCTCACTATAACTGACCCTCAAATCATGGCAACCTGCTCACAAATCGTTTCTACACGCTTTGAGGCTTAATGCCATCTTTCCTGGGTGATCAAAACTGAATGTGAATATTCAAAGTGTGGTCTCACCAATCTCTTGTACAGCTACAACATAACATCCCAACTTCTTTACTCACTACCCTGACAGCTGCATCACCTGCAGTGGTTGTGGATAGTTACTGATGAGGGGTCAGTTTGGGTAGGAAGAGATGAGCCACCCAAAGAATTGCAGAGGGAGTGGTCTCAACAGAAAGCAGCAAGTGTGGGAAGAGAAGATGTGACACATGGTGAGATCACATTGAAAGGTGGCGGAAATTCATGTCAGTGAATGATATGTAGGGTGTGGTGGCTGATGCGGTGAAAAGTGAGGATCAAGGCAAATCTATTCTAGTTCCATTTGGAGGTGGGAGTTAGAGCACTCCTTCCACATATGCTGTTTAACCTGCTGAGTTCCCCCAACACTTTGTGCTTTGCTCAAGAGTCTGGCATTCCTTGCATTCTCCAACAACTAATTAAACTGAAACTAAATCAAAATTGCCCCAATACTTACTTGTCCTCGCAGTAATCGTCAAGTTGAGTAGCACATGCCTTATAAATAAGGTTTTCTGTACAATTCATTTCTAAACAAACAAAGAATCTGGTTTAAAATGTATAACATTAATTAAGATTTCACAATAACTATTAGAAGAGAAAAAAAATCAAGCATTAATTGTAAAAGGGTTGAAGGCAACAATGCCAATATTTTGATACAAATATGAATGCAAATCCCTACATTGGAATTCCAAATGTTACAATTAAACCTATTCATATTGCTTAGTCATGTAATTTTACCACACTTTCTCTTCTTGCCTGGTGTTGAAGTGGAGCTAAATAGCAGAGAAACCAGTTCCCTTAAAAAGTTCCTATCATGCTGTGCTTGTAAGTGCCCACGCTGACAAACTATATCATCATCATGGAGATGAATCCTGATCCAGAGAATGGCAGAGAGACAGAGGAGATTAAAAAAGTGACTTCTGATGCCAGGGTGGGCAAAGAAGCAAATAGAGAGTAGCATACATGCCATATTTAGCCAATTTTATGAATAATGCATAGAAAAGAAACAGCATGGATCATTAGAAACTAAATAGATAGTTGTTGGCAACAGTCAAGAGGTAAAACCTTTCTGGCTTTTGGTGACTCTCACTCACCTTAAAGGGCCTGTCCCACTGTACGAGGTAATTCAAGAGCTCTCCTGAGTTTAAAAATAATCAAACTCGTGGTAAGCACGTAAAATGTACGTAGCGGCTACGTCGGAGCTCGTGGATGTCTCGTAGTGGCTCATAATGTTAACGGCAGGTTCTCGGGAAACGCGGTAACTCGTGAAGTTTTTTCAGCACTGTGAAAAATGTCCACGAGAGCCCCGAGTACCTACGAACAGCTATTACCGTAATTCGCCAAGTTCGAATCAGGGGAAACTCGGGAGAACTCTTGAATTACCTCGTACAGTGGGACAGGCCCTTAACCATAAGATAAGGTGCATGGTACTATCCACAATCTGGCAGCATTGAAAGATCATAATCTTTATTCAATTTGTAATAAAACAACACAATGTGATGTTGGAAGAAGATTAACTAAACAGAGGGAAGAACTTTTCAAATTGGATGGAAAGGACATGCCCAGAAAGCCACATGAAACTATAAACTACTTGCACATTGAGGAAGACAGTCCAGCTAAAAAATTTGATTACCCAGTCTTTTTAGAACATAGAACAGTACAGCACAGGAACTGGCCCACCCGGGCCACGATGTCTGCGCCGAACACGATGCCAAAACCAATTCTTACTTGCCTGTAGATAATCTATATCCCTACATTTCCTGTCCTGAACAATCATTTATCATCCTCAAGATATTCCCAAACCTTTCCCAGTAAATGGCCCACTTGTCGGCATGCCTTCCCAATGTGTATCCTCTGGCCACCTGAACTTTACTCAGCTGCTGGCCAGTTGCCACTTTGTACTTAATTTGGGCAGATCTTCTGTTGCACACAGATTGAGCCATGGTATTAAAATATTTCAGATGTCTATGGCAGCATTCTACCCCTTCCCTACTTCTGCCTGATACCCAAAGTTAGCCTATTATCTGCCCATTTAAAATTGATGATATACGTTGAACAAATTAAAACACTTACAGTATAAGAACTGTGTTACAAAGTGCGATTGGATGGTTTCCGAGATTCAAAGTACTTACTGCATTCACCAGCAGGGGATCTCCAGTCAACACATGTGTCACTGCCACAATTGTCAGCAGCAGATTGAATGATGGAACAGGCAAGTTCTGTAGAATTTGTCGTAGCACAGTCAAATAAACAATTTTCATAATAAGTAACAAGAAAACTATTTGTGCAGTTTTCAAATGATCTGTAGGGAAAATCACAAACAGATGAAAATAAATGCTTTGTTATATTTTCCTATGTCATTTTACATTTTAAACTATACATTTGATAACTTAAAAGTACCATCAATATAAAGCTAAAACAAGACTTTCTGCCTTAATTCCACTGAGAAATAAATTATTCTTCTGACATTCAAGATCAAATTGATGTTAGAGTGGAAACCACCGGTATATTTTGGACGATGGTAAAGAATTTGAAGTAGACTTCCACAGAACATTCTCTGCCACTGACCATTGAGCAAAGTCTGGCCTTGCCCCACTTAGTTCCTTCGGAGGGAATTTGGTTTCCAGAAATATGTAAATTTCCCTTGAGAGTTCCAAGCAACAAAATCCTTACAAAATCAGATTGTGAGCACAATGAATTAAAAAAAAACCCTGTGTGCAATGAAATAAAAATAATTTCTGTCAGCCAGTTAAGCTTGTCCCTGGTTTAGCCAGTCAGTAAGGCTGACAATGCATTTTCAGATTTGAATATTCTCATTACTGTTCAAACTGGAATTCCTGCTTCTGTTTACAAAAAAGGCTGCCTCGAAATTGGAGGTAGACAAAAATGCTGGAGAAACTCAGCATGTGAGGCAGCATCTAGAGAGCGAGGGAATGGGTGACGTTTCAGGTCGAGATCCTTCTTAAGACTGATGTGGAGGTGGGGGGGGGGGGGATGTGGGGGGGGGGCGGATGGGGGGGGGCGGGAAGAAGAAAGGAAGAGGTGGAGACAGTAGGTTGTGGGAGAGCTGGGAAGGGAATGGGAAGGAGGGAGAAAGCAAGGACTACCTGAAATTAGAGGTCAATGTTCATACTGCTGGGGTGTAAATTGCCCAAGCGAAATATGAGGTGCCGCTCCTCCAATTTGCGGTGGGACTAATTATGGCCATGGAGGAGGCCCAGGACAGAAAGGTCAGATTCGGAATGGGAGGAGGAGTTGAAGTCCTGGTCCACCGGGAGATCGGATTGGTTACTGCGAACCGAGCGGAGATGCTGGGCGAAGCGATCATCAAGCCTACACTTGGTCTCACCGATGTAGAGCAGCTGACACCTAGAGCAGCGGATGCAATAGATGAGGTTGGAGGAGGTGCAGGTGAACCTCTGCCTTACCTAGAAAGACTGCTTGGGTCTTTGGATGGTGTCAAGGGGGGAGGTAAAGCGACAAGTGCAGCATTTCCTGCGGTTGCAAGGGAAAGTACCAGTGGAGGGGGTGGTTTGGTTGAGAAGGGACATATTGACCAGGGAGTTATGGAGGGAGCAGTCTCTGCATAGAGCCGAAAGATGAGGAGATGGGAAGATGTGGCCCATGGTGGCGGTGGCGAAAATGTCAGAGGATTATCTGTTGTATGTGACGGCTGGTGGGGTGGAAGGTTAGGACAAGGGGGACTGTCTTTGTTCCAAGTGGGGGGATTGGGAGTGAGGGCGGAGCTACGGGATATAGAGCACCTCATATATTAGGTATGTTGCAAAACGTACCCGAAGATCGCTGAAAATCTGTCCCAGCCCGTGTGCGCGATTTTGGCGCCGTTTAGAGGGGGGCGGGTTTAAAACGCGATTTTCCCTAGGCTGGTCAAATCGAGGTTTTTCAGCCTAGTTAATTATTAACGAAAAATCGTTGGAAGATTCCGTCGCTTGAGCTATTATTAGTTTTAAGGGCTTTATTTACTTGTTATAGTAGGTTAAAAATTAACTCTAAACCCGCGACCGCCGACAACGGGTCGGATCTCATGCAGGGGAAAACGGAAGGTAGGCTGTTTATTTTTACGTTAAAAAGGGCTTCTTAAGATCCCTTTATACAAAGTTTAATGTTGCGAGTAGCTAATTTGGGGCCCATTATATCCCGCAGTATTTTTCTGGGCATTTGAGGGTACAAATCTACTGCAATGTGAACGTTCTAAACCAGCGCGTTCACAGGATCCCACTGGAAAGCTGATTTAAATGGACATTAATTTACAGCAATTAAACACTAAATTCCTTCCATTTGGCCTATAAATTTATGTAAATGAGATTTAAAAATCATGTTTTATTGTGAATTATTTGTGAATATTATTTGGACAGGCTATTTAAAAATGTTAATGGAGGGGGTGGGGGGTGCATGTGGGAGGAGGGTGTGTCGGGGGGGTGGGGGAGGAAGGGTGTGTGGGGGAGGGGGGTAGTTTGTGGTGGAGGGGGTTTGTGTGGGGGAGGGGGTGTTGGGGGGAGGGGGGAGTGTGAGGGGGAGGGTGTGTTGTGGGGAGGTGGGGTGGTGTGAGGGGTGGGGTGGTGTGGGGGTTAGGGTTGTGTGGGGGGGGGGTGGGTAGGAGCGGTGAAGGGGGGAAGAGGTAAAGGGGAGGTGTGGGTTTGTGGGGGGGAGGGGGGTGTGTGTGGAGGAGGGGGGAGCGGGGAAGGGGGAATGGGGGAGGAGGGAGGGGAGGTGTGGGTGTGTGGGGGGGGGGAGGGACTCCACAGCGGCAACCGGCCGCTGCACCACACAGCACCTCACGACTCCACACAGCGGCTTCCCTGACTCCACACAGCGGCTTCCCCAACTCCACACAGCGGCTTCCCCTCATGTGGGCTCACTCAGCATGGCTTGTGGACTCAATAAACACAGCTTGTGGACTCAATCTGCATGGCTTGTGGACTCAATCAGAACCTGTTCTGCTCTCAGCCTCACCTCCGGGGCTTTATTCTCCTTGCCCCGGTGATTGACAGCGGGTTCCTGGAAGGGACGTTACCTTCATGGTGACTGAGAGGCAAGAAGACAAATCTGCTGATCTCACGATTTTTTAAACCTTCATGACTATTGTAATATTCCACCGATCGGAACAAAACTTGGTGCGCTTGGAGCAGAGGAGAACGGTGAGTAAGATGGCAAAAAATCCTAGTGGTATAGGGTACCGTTTTTGTGAAAATTTAAAAACAACGCAAACCGGAAGAGGATAAGATGAGAGTTTTAGTAATAGTATGGAGTTTAGAAGATAGTCTAGAAGATAGGTATAGAAGAAGATAGAAGACAGGTAGAAGATTAAATTAATAGCTTAAAATCGTACATACGTTTCTAATATTTTCATGCATAATGTCATGCAATTTGGGGGAACGGGGGGAGTAGGAGTTGGAGTGGGCGTAGAACAAGGTGCTGGAGTAGTTGCTACACAATATGGCTTGTTAGTGTCATTATATAGCCAATCTCGTGCTGTTGTGGGGCAGCAATCAGTGTCCTCTATTGTTCCATCTGGTCTAATGCAGTCATCATCCTGAAATGTTGTACAAGTTCCTAAAAGATAAAAGAAACACAAATTCTTGCAAATGCTGTGTAGAGAACATTAAAACACCAGCAATTTTAATTTATGAATAAAGTGGAAATTATCAAACACATTATGAAAAAAAATCACATACCACACTGTCCTTGGGTATTATTCAAGAAGAAATGTTCGGCCACACGTAACTTGAAATTTAACCGGGAGGCAACAATTGTTGTTTTAATATCAGTGAAGTAAATATTTACAGCTCCATCGGGCAGTTCAGTTATCCATATTCCATTTGTAATGTAGGGAACCTTTTGTTGAATTCCATCAATTGTCAACTGTAAAATTATAAAATAGTTGCATTAAACCATCAGCTGCAAAACAACAAAACCTGATGGATATTGCATATTGCTGACCAGGAGGTGTTTTATCTGTTCATAGTATTAATTAAAAAATGTATAGTGCTCCAAAATAAATCTATTTAAATACGTTCAGTGTTCTCTCTTACCCATTCTAAAGGCACCAAATTCAGAAATAGTTATGCAATTCCATTAATGACAGTGACCACCTTCTAGAAAGATTAGAATATTTGTCTTAGTTTAGGAGATACAACGTGCAAACAGGCCCTTTGGCCCACTGAGTCACACTGCAAGTGTCTTGAGAGCAGTCAGGGTTACCGTCGAAGAGGTACTGAAGGTATTGTCGTGTTTGAAGGTAGACAAACATCCAGGATTTGATCAGATATATCCGAGGACATTGCGGGAAACTAGAGTGGAAATAGCGGGAGCCCTGGTTAAACCACAGGAGAGGTGCCGGAGGACTGGAGGGTGGCAAATGTTGTACCTGTTTTCAATAAGGGCTGCAGGGAAAATGCTGGGAACTATAAACCGATGAAGTTAACATCTGTAGTTGGCTAGTTACTGGAGAGTATTATGAGGGATTGGTTATATGGTACCCGTACGAGAAGCCGAAGCCAACAAGTGGAAGCCAAGATACTGACAGTACATCGTGCCGAAATGACACAAAGCCGAAAGTGCATCACGCCGAAAGGATACGAACCCAAACAGGCACCATGCCACAGAGACAAGACATGACGTCGAAAAGCCGCCGAACGGACATGACGTCTCCGGAGACGGGATTGGTCCGACACCTTGTCAGTCAGCGACATAGGTCAGCGATTGGTCCAGACCCCCGTGTCCATCACAACACTGGCCGGGGGGGGAGACACGGTAGGGTGGGGGGGAGCTGGAGCTTGCATTTGTAAAATGGTGGCAGTGACTCCAAGCTGCTGCGATTGCCACAGAGGCAGTGATGTGCATCATTGGCCGGGGGAGGGAGACGGGGGGGGGTGGGTGGGGGGGTAATGTACTTTCGGTATCTTGGCTCTTCGGCGTGATGTCATTTCAGTATCTTAGCTTTTCGGCGTGATGTACTTTCGGTATCTTGGCTTTTCGGCGTGATGTACTTTCGGTATCTAGGCTTCCACTTCTTGGCTTTGGCTTCAGGTCCTTCGACATCCCGTCCACACACGTGGTTATACAGGCATTTGGATGGGCAAAGGCTGAATAGGGATAGGCAGCATGGGTTTGTATGTGGAAGGCCGTGTCGCACAAATCTGATTGATTTTTTTGAAGACGTGACCAAAAAGGTTGGTGAGGGCAGAACTGCAAATGTTGTGAACATGGACTTCAGTAAGGCATTCAACAAGACTCCACGTGGTAGGCTGCTCTGGAAGGTTAGATCACATGGGATCCAAGGAGAGATAGCTGAATGGATAGCAAATTGGCTCCATGGAAGGAAGCAGAGGGTGATGGTGGAAGTTTGCTTCTCAGACTGGAGGCCTGTGACTAGTGGTGTGCCTTAGGGTTTGGTGTTGGTCCCGTTACTGCTTGTCATCTACATCAATGATTTGGATGAGAACATACAGGGCCAGATTTGCAAGTTTGCTGATGATATAAAAGTCAGCGGTTTTGCAGATAGTGAAGATGGTTGTGAAAGATTGCAGCAGGAGCTGAATCGATTGGCCAGGTGGGCGGAGGAATAGTTGATAGAATTTAATCCAGAGAAGTGTGAGGTGTTGCATTTTGGGACGTCGAACAAGAGCAGGACCTACACAGTAAATGTTAGGCCTCTGGGTAGTGTTGAGGAGCAGATGGATCTAGGAATATAGGTGCATGGTTCCTTGAAGGTCGAGTCGCAGGTAGATAAGGTGGTCAAAAAGGCTTTTGGCTCTTTGGCCTTCATCAGTCAGAGTATTGAGCATAGAAGTTGGGAGGTCATGTTAAAAGCAGTTATATAAGACGTTGGTGAGACTGCATTTAGAATATTGTGTGCAGTTCTGGGCACCATGTTATAGGAAAGATATTGTCAAGCTTGAAAAGGTTCAGAAAATATTTACAATGATATATATTTACAATGATGTATATTTACAAGGTTGTAAAAAGGATTAAACTAGCATCTGCAGTTCTTTGCTACAAGGATGTTGCCAGGACTAGAGGATGTGAGCTTCAGGGAGAGGTTGAGTAGGCTGGGTCTCTATTCCATGGAGCGCAGGAGGATGAGGGTCGATCTTATAGAGGTATACAAAATCATGAGAGGAATAGATAGCGTAGATGCACAGAGTCTTTTGCCCAGAGTTGGGGAATCGAGGACCAGAGGACATAGGATCAAGGTGATGGGGAAAAGATTTACTAAGAATCCGAGAGATAACTTTTTCCCACAAAGGGTGGTGGGTGTATGGAACAACCTGCCAAAGGAGGTAGTTGAGGCTGGGACTACCCATCGTTTAAGAAACAGTTAGACAGGTACATGGATAGGATAGGTTTGGAGGGATATTGGCCAAGCGCAGGCAAGAGGGACTACTGTAGCTGGGATTGTTGGCAGTGTGGGTGAGTTGGGCTGAAGGGCCTGTTTGCACATTGTATCACTCTATGACTCTATGACCAACGATCACCCGTGCACACTAGTTCTATCCTACAGACTAGGAACAATTAACCGAGACCGATTAATCTACAAACCTGCACGTCTTTGGAATGTGGGTGGAAACCAGAGCACCCAAAGACAACCCACGCAGTCAAAAGGAGAATGTACAAACTCCGTACAGACAGCACCCATAGTCAGGATCGAATCAGGGTCTCTGATGCTGTAAGGCAGCAACTCTACAGCTGCGCAACAATGCTGATCTTGCCAATTCAATTGAACTAAAGAGATCTGGGGCAGTAATACTGCAAATAATAAGCAAAATACTTACCATATTGACATTATGAGTTGTGATGACGATATTAACATTTTCATAAAAAATGATTAAGCCTTTTGGACATGAAAAAGGCACAAAAGAAATGCAGTTGTAATTGTCCACTAGAACACGTAAATTGTATTTTGGATTCTGTTCTTCCATAAGCACGTAAGTGCAACGCTCATAAAAATCATAGGACAGCTGATTGAAGGTTTTATAATGTGGGTCACCATATACTTCACATTCACCTGGAAGAGTAAGCATTTGTTTGTTTTGTGAAAAGGCAAACAAAACAGAGAATGTTAATGTATTAATAATTCACTGTGTGTTAGTAATTAGTGAAAAAATAAATTATACTAACATCCACATTCCCAGTCTGCACAGCCACATTCATTTATTACTTCAATGGGATTTAAATTGTTGGCACATGTAGGCTTTTTCGTCATACATTGTTTTACAATTGTAGTTGTTCCATTGTCACATTGTTTAATAGCACAGTCTTCAGTCCATGTTCCAGTGCACTAGAATTATAGAATTAATTAATTTCATTTGGATTAATAGCATATATGGATAGAAAGATTTTAAAGGGCTTGGGACCAAAGTAAGGCGAATGGAAGAAGTCCAGTATGGCAACTTGGTCGGCACGGACAAGGTGGGGCAAAGGGCCCATTTCCATGATGTATAGCTCAATGACTGAATAAGTGGATTTCATTAACCATGTGCATCCAGCACATTCCAATTCAGTAATGTCTTAGAACAAGTGAAAATATCACAGTGTTCGAAGTCCAACTTTTACATTGATCTCTGGGTTTTTCATCCACTTCACAAGAAGTTGTGAAAATATGGCACGAACCCCAACATTCACTCCCAATCAAGAGGCCCGCATGGCAAGCAGAAGTGGTAGGATCACTGAACTTACATACTCTTAAACCTCTCTATAACAGCTAATAAATAATAACACTACCAAAAGGCTGAACACTTTCCACAATGCAATATCATGTATAGGTAGGCAATAAACAGCTAATAGCCAATACACTGCAATGAACCAGATTTAATAAGGGAACTTGAGGAATCACTAGGAGGTAGTGACCACAATATGATAAGATTTAACCTACAACTTGAAAGGGAGAAAGGGAGAATTACAGAATATTGAAAGGGATAGATAGAGTGGATGTGGAAAGGATGTTTTCACTGGTGGGAGAGTCTAGGACCAGACATAGCGTCGTGTGCAGATGCAGCGTCAAAGGACGGGATGCCGAAGCGAAGAAGTGGAAGCCAAATAACCGAAAGGACGCAAGGCCGAAAAGCCAAATAACCGAAAGGACGAGACGCCTGAAAGCCAACTAACCGAACGTAAATGACGCCAAAAAGCCAACTCACCGAAAGGGCAGATCGCCGAAAAGCCAAATAACTGAAATGGCGGGACGTCTAAAAGCCAACTAACGAACGGACGCATCGCCGAAAAGCCAAATAACGGACATGACGTTGCCGTGATATGAGTACGTGTGAATCGGCATGAGTTAATGTCAGCGTGCAAGCCCGAGAAATGGGAAGTGTCCGCGCTGTGCTGCCTTGGGTCTTTATTTCCATTAAGCAGAATTCTTCCAACTTCCGTGCATGGGCCTGGGTGGCTGCATGTGATGTGATGTGATGGATGCGCAGGGCTGGACCAATTCCTGACAGGTCCCGCCCCCCCCGGCGACTTCATGTCCATTATTTGGCTTTTCGACGATGCGTCCGTTCGGTTAGTTGGCTTTTAGACGTCCCGCCATTTCGGTTATTTGGCTTATCAGCAATCCGCTCTTTTGGTGAGTTGGCTTTTAGGCGTCGTTTACGTTCGGTTAGCTGGTTTTTAGGCATCTCACACTTTCGGTTATTTGGCTTTTCGGTCTTGCATCCGTTCGGTTATTTGGCTTTTCGGCCTTGCGCCCTTTCGGTTATTTGGCTTTTCGGCGTTGTTTACATTTGGTTATTTGGCTTCGGCATCATGTCCTTCAACGCCACGTCCGTATACCAAAGCCTCAGAAGGGCACTCTTTTAGAAAGGAGGTGAGGAGAAACTTCTTTAGTCATAGAGTAGTTAATCTGTGGAAGTCATTGCCACAGAGGGCTGTGGAGGCCTAGACAGTGGATATTTTTAAGGCAGAGATAGACACGTTCTTGATTAGAATGGGTGTCAAGGGTTATGGGGAGAAGGCAGGAAAATGAGATTAGGAGGCAGAGATCAGCCATGATTGAATAGACTTGATGGGCCAAGTGGGCTAATTCTACGTGAACTTGTGAATGTAATTGTGTAAATTTGCATACATTGATAACTTTGCTCCAGCTGCTACAAAGGAAATTGATAGTCCACTAAACATGGTCCTAAATGCATGAAGTGGCAGTTTTGAAACAACATTTACTTCCCTCAAAATGCTGAAAGGGGAGCGGAGGGGAATATGATTCTGGTAGTGAATTCTTGTAGGAGCTGTTGGTAATTTGGAGGGCTGATCCATTGAATGCAGAAGCAGTGGGTGTACAGAGTGAAGTCCAAGGGGAACTCAGGGGATTTCTGTTCTTGCTCTGTTTCAGTTCAGGCAGAAGGGACATTTTTCCGACCCACCAGTACAAAAAGTCTCATAGTCACACCAAATGTAATTGAGACAGAAGAACTTGGGAGAACAAAAGTCCTTATTGGAGGCAGAATGGAAAGAAGTACTATGAAGATAACCCTCTACAGGAGCCTGTGAGTTTGTAATGATTGTTTGTGCCTTGTCTGACCCCTGAGATGAAGACAAAGGGATTCAGAAAGAAAAGGGTAGAATCAGAGCTAGACCATGTAAAGCTGGAAACTGGCAGCAAAAGCAAAGAAATAATCAAGTACTATATCAGTTAAAGAAGCGCTAATGTATTGGAGAAAGAGTTGGGGGGAGTGAGGCTCAATCAAAGAGTTTCTGTGTATCCCATGGCAGATAAAGCCCATACCTTTTATAAGGAGAAGATGGCTGTATTTGAAGGGAAATTGTTCTATGTGGCTATGTTCAGGCAAGGCAAATCAGTATATTGATAGAGAAGAACAGGAGTGGTACAAGCAAGAGTTAAAATGGTGTGCAGCTTGGTAAAGCTTCAGTGAACACAAAGACCATGAGAAGGTCTTGATCTCAGGCTTCACAGAACAACAATGTTACAGTCTTCCTCTCCTACCCATACAACATATCATGGGAGTTACTCTCTGCTCCAGGCAATGTAGAATTCTGACCTTGATAGTCCCATTGCTCCAGACAGCATCCCTTCCCCCGAGAAGAGTGTAATTGGCTATTGGTTACTAATACTTATGAGAATATATTAAGTTTGTATTGGCTATTAACACTATCAGAATGTACTTAGATTGTTAATTCCATATGTCAATTAGAAAGTAGGTAGCACCCAAGATTCCAATTGATTAACTGTCTGTATAAAGGTTGACGTTGATCAAGTTGAATTCAGAGCAGTGTGGTATTTGGGACTGTGCTGCTCTCCTTGTGCATAAGTAAATTAAGTGTGTCTGGAAAAGAGTTAATGTTGTCAGAGTCCTATGTTATTCAGCGATGTCAGCTTCTGTTCAAGGAACAAGCAAGGTTGTCACACCCTCTTGCTATGAAGGGCAGATGTAGAGAGAATGCATGTTTATGGTGACCATGATCCAGCAGTTACAAGGAAATTTGAAACCATTGAAGTAGTGAAGGGCCTCTGGAGAGCCGTGGACACAAATGGGAGGGACAGGACAGAGGAGAAATGTTGGAATCATGATAAGAATAAATATTTTTTGTGAAGCAAGATCAGAGGCCACCTGTTCCTCTCCATCAACAGACTTATTTGTCTGGCCTAACTCATCCCCACATTGAGCAATTTCTCCTTGAAATCTACTTGCATTCTCCAAATAAAGGTGTAGCTTCGAATCTGTCCATGCAGTCTACATGAGGATCTTGAGTGAACATAGAGGTAGGCTTTGCAGGCCTGAGGCATTACAAAGTTAAAAGCTCCAGATGATAGTGGTTCCTTCTTGGTGACGAGGGCAACCTCCTTGATGATGTTTGATGGTGGAATCATGATCCAAAGAGAGCTATAAAGACGTTCTTGACAGGCTTCCAGGAGATCAGTCAGTTCAGCTCAATATTGCCCTAGTCACTAGATATCAGGATTGTTTGTTCAGAGCCTGTTTCTGTGCTGTATGGCTCTATGACTAAGTCTTGATGGGCATTCTTCCCAAAAAAGACACAAAATGTTGGAGTAACTTAACGAGTTATGCAGTAACTCTGGAGAATATGGATAGGCAACATTTCACTTCGAGTTTCTGAAGAAGGGTTTCAGCCTGAAACGTTGCCTATTTCCTTCACTCCAATAGATGCTGCCGCACCCGCTGTGAGTTTCTCCAGCACTTTTGTCTACCTGAGACTGTTCTTCAGACTGATTGTATTAGGGGAAAGAAAGCTGGAAGAGATCTAGAGGTGAAACAAAACAAGGTAATTGATAGATGGATGTGAGAAGATGACAAACAGCTGTGAGATAAAGGGAGTTGAGGGGGAAATGTGAAGCCAGAGGAAGGGGTGTAGGTGGAAGTGGATGTCATCAATGTCACCAAATTGAATATTAAAACTCACAATGTAGTTATTCTACATTAAAATGAATAAACTGAGTTTAGCTTGTTTGAGGTTTTTTAATGAAAGGTTAATTCATGAGGAAGTCAATTATCTCTTCTCAAAAACAAGTATTTTTAAAGACCAATTAAAAATGTGTATGAAAATACATTTTGGAGGTGAGGGAGGTCATAAACAGAGTAAAGAAAACAGATAGGAATTTAAATATAGAGATGGAAAATTACGAAATAATTCTGTTATTATACGTGTACTCCCGCATTCTGACTGCTAAAAGTCATCTCTCTCCAGTGCCATCCTTAAATGGCATCTCTCATCAACGATCCCTACTATCAGGGCCAGGCCTTCTTCTCACTGCAACATCATGCCGGAGATATAGATGCATGAAGTCCAACACCACCAGGTTCAGGAAAAAGCTATCAACCATCATCTATCATGTACTTGAATCAATCTGCTTAACCCTAATCTTACCAGAACACTGTAGTTTACCTCTTACACTACCACTGACTTGTATATTTGCCCTAAACATGTTTTTTGCACTATTGTCTTGCATTTTGCATAGTCTTTTAGAATGTTTATGGGTCATTTCTGCAGAATTTGTCCAATTTGTTTTTGTGTGTTTGTGTGAATCCTGTGATGTTGTGCTCATTGTACCCATACTTCATCATGGGTGGGTATGAAAATAAACTCAACTTGACCAGACTTGAGTTATTAGGCAAATAAATGCCATTTGCAGGCAGAGAAAACCTTCAAATCAAGACACAGAAAAACCCAGGATGAATGTGCAGGAATCAATGGGGTCTTGACCTGGTGCAGGCTTTTATCACATAAACAGAATCAGAAACAGAAAGCTTCTCATGTATATCTTATAGAAATAGCTGAAGAAACTCAAAGCATGATCATTCACAAGTAAACGTTATGATGGCAGTTCAACCATCTTCCTCCCAAACACTTCACTTTCAGGTCTGCTACAATAAAAAGTTCTATGCAAAAACATACCTGGCGTTCTTTGTTCACACTGCAGGGACATGTTGTTGAAGGAGTTGTTGATATTACTGTAGTTGTGGTTGTTGGTGTCGAAACAGTTGATGAACTGGTTGTTGTGGTGGTTGTTAATGTTGTTAAAACAGTAGTTGAACTGGTTGTTGATGGTGTGGTGGTTGGAGTGGTTGTAACTGTTGTGGTTGGTGTTGTGGTTGTTGGCGTTGTGGTTGTTGGTGTTGTGGTTGTTGGAGTGGTTGTAACTGTTGTGGTTGGTGTTGTGGTTGGTGTTGTTGTGGTTGGAGTAGTTATAACTGTTGTGGTTGGTGTTGTTGTTGTGGTTGGAGTAGTTGTAACTGTTGTGGTTGGTGTTGTGGTTGTTGATGTTGTGGTGGTTGGGGTGGTTGTTGGTGTTGTGTTTGTGGTTGTTGATGTTGTTGTGGTTGGAGTAGTTGTGGTTGGTGTTGTAGTTGTAGGGGTAGTTGTCAGAGTTGTGATTGTTGTACTCAATACACAACATACTCTAATTCTGTAGTCAGGGCACAAGAAATCATTGGATGATGGGGTGCATTCAAGTCCTTCCAGCAAGTCACAGGTCACATTGTGACTTGTTTCAGAGATTGGTTTCTTGGGGTATTTAATGGCTTGGCACTGAATGTCATTAGGTGAATGACTGGGATTACAGAGACCCTCCGGTGATTCATGATCGCCTCTGCTTGTCACTTTGGGCTGGTGTCTATTGTTCCAGGGTGACCAATAACCTGCACAATTAGTTTCTGCAAAGTAAAAGGAAAAAGTATTAAGTTTAATGAAGGACGTATTGAAATGCAACCATTGTATGCACATATCAGGGATCAACAAATAGTTGTATAGTAAGTGGCCAGATTGTCTGTTAAATGTCATTTGAAAATGAAACAAAGATAATTCTTATTTTCTTTGCAATATATCTCCACCCATCCCCCCCTCCCCCTCCCCTCTCCCCCCCCTCCCATCCCAGTCAGGCTTTCAATTAATTTCATGTATCCTCACTATAGCACAAACATATTAACAGCCCAGATGATGTATTCATTCTTATGAATGAATCAGCAAAGAAGATGTACAATGTTATTTGAGGATAAAAATTCAAAGCTTATAAAATAAATATAAATATAAATTCTACTGTTTCCAAGGACCTATGTCCTTCTCTGTGCTTCCTTCCCAATGTCCATTCACTTTCCTGCCCGCACTTACTTGTTGTGGATAAGGTTGAAGATGTTGAAAATATTGTTGGTGTTGTGGTTGTCAAGGTTGAAGTTGGCGATGTTGTGGTTGGAGATGTTGTTGATGTTGTTGGAGATGTTGTTGATGTTGTTGGAGATGTTGTTGTGGTTGGAGATGTTGTGGTTGGAGATATTGTAGTTGTTGACGTTGTGGTTGGTGACGTTGTGGTTGGTGACGTTGTGGTTGGTGATGTTGTGGTTGGTGTTGTGGTTGGTGACGTTGTGGTTGGTGTTGTGGTTGGTGATGTTGTTGTTGTTTTTGTCGTGGTTGTTAGTGTTGTGGTTGGAGATGTTGTGGTTGTCAATGTTGTAGTTGGTAATGATGTTGATGTTGATGTTGTGGTTGTTGATGTTGTAGTTGGTGATGTTGTGGTTGGTGATGTTGATGTTGTGGTTGGAGATGTTGTGGTTGTCAATGTTGTAGTTGGTGATGATGTTGATGTTGTGGTTGTTGATGTTGTAGTTGGTGATGTTGTGGTTGGTGATGTTGTTGATGTTGTGGTTGGAGATGTTGTGGTTGTCAATGTTGTAGTTGGTGATGATGTTGATGTTGTGGTTGTTGATGTTGTAGTTGGTGATGTTGTGGTTGGTGATGATGTTGTGGTTGGAGATGTTGTGGTTGTCAATGTTGTAGTTGGTGATGATGTTGATGTTGATGTTGTGGTTGTTGATGTTGTAGTTGGTGATGTTGTGGTTGGTGATGTTGTTGATGTTGTGGTTGGAGATGTTGTGGTTGGAGATGTTGTAGTTGGTGATGATGTTGATGTTGTGGTTGTTGATGTTGTGGTTGTTGATGTTGTAGTTGGTGATGTTGTTGATGTTGTGGTTGGAGATGTTGTGGTTGTCAATGTTGTAGTTGGTGATGATGTTGATGTTGTGGTTGTTGATGTTGTAGTTGGTGATGTTGTGGTTGGTGATGATGTTGTGGTTGGAGATGTTGTGGTTGTCAATGTTGTAGTTGGTGATGATGTTGATGTTGTGGTTGTTGATGTTGTAGTTGGTGATGTTGTGGTTGGTGATGTTGTTGATGTTGTGGTTGGAGATGTTGTGGTTGGAGATGTTGTAGTTGGTGATGATGTTGATGTTGTGGTTGTTGATGTTGTGGTTGTTGATGTTGTAGTTGGTGATGTTGTTGATGTTGTGGTTGGAGATGTTGTGGTTGTCAATGTTGTAGTTGGTGATGATGTTGATGTTGTGGTTGTTGATGTTGTAGTTGGTGATGTTGTGGTTGGTGATGATGTTGTGGTTGGAGATGTTGTGGTTGTCAATGTTGTAGTTGGTGATGATGTTGATGTTGTGGTTGTTGATGTTGTAGTTGGTGATGTTGTGGTTGGTGATGTTGTTGATGTTGTGGTTGGAGATGTTGTGGTTGGAGATGTTGTAGTTGGTGATGATGTTGATGTTGTAGTTGGTGATGTTGTGGTTGGTGATGATGTTGTGGTTGGAGATGTTGTGGTTGTCAATGTTGTAGTTGGTGATGATGTTGATGTTGTGGTTGTTGATGTTGTAGTTGGTGATGTTGTGGTTGGTGATGTTGTTGATGTTGTGGTTGGAGATGTTGTGGTTGTCAATGTTGTAGTTGGTGATGATGTTGATGTTGTAGTTGGTGATGTTGTCGACGTAGTCGTTGGACTTGTCACAGTTGTGCTTTCTAAAAAAAAATAATTAAGTCAGTAGCAAACATTTTACTTTGTGCATCAAATATATTTAAGGAATGGTTACAAAATAGGTATGGCACTTGCTCTCCAGAATATAAGCAAATATTTTTAGAGATGAACAGGAATATTTAAAGTTACCATACAATTAACTTTACTGTAGTTTAATTAGTCAAGCTCTGAAACTAATGTTAAACTTGTGGTAAAGTGAAATAGTTGCTGATCCGATCAACAATAGAACAGTATAAAAAGGACACAAAGTGCTGGAGTAATATTGCGGGTCAGGCAGCGTCTCTGGAGAGCATGGACAGGTGACATGGAAGTTCCCCTCCTCTTGAAGAAGGCTTCCAACTTGCAATATCTCCTATCCATGTTCTCCAGAAATGCTGCCTGACCCACTGAGTTACTCCAGCATTTCGTATCTGTTTTTGTAAACCGGCATCTGCAGTTCCTTGGTTTGAAGAATAGAACAGTGTTCTGTTTGTTAATGCTAAATTTTAGCGTGAAAGATAGCAACCAAACTTAAATTTATTACATTTATCTTTAGAGCTGCATTATTTTTCTGTAAAAAATGACATTCACAAAATAGGTTATGAATAAATTGGTTGAGCTTTAGCCAGGCTGCATTTCACCAGGGATACAAAACTACCAATTTGCAATAGATAATATTCTCTTATTCTGTGGCTGGCACAATGACACAGTTTAGTAGAGCTGCATGTTTTGTCAAATCCAGCTCATATCAAGCTCTTGGTACAGCCATGCTGTTCTCGTGGACACAGACCCATCACTGTATGGCCCTAGATTACAGCAGTACTGTGAACAAACGTTTGCCATTGTATAATACTGAGGTACAGTAGTGAAAGACAATTATATGACACTATTATATATTCCTTATACAGTATGTGTAGGTGTGAATCTTCACACAATAGTGCAATGCTGCAGTACTGGCAGGCTGTACTCTGTTCTGGCAGGTTGTATCTGTATAACAGTGGGGAGCAGTGATATTGGACACATGTCACCACTGTCTTACACTGGAGTGCCTTTCTTATATGCATAAGCCTACTTAATTAAAGTCTTGAATTATTATAACACCCAGATATGCATTACACACCTGTCGTGGTAGAAGTTGTAGTTGTAGGTGCTGTAGGGGTTGATGTACCTTCTAAAGAATGAAGATAGATAAGGATTCATTGATATATGTTGAGAGACAGCCAAATATTAATTGATATGACAATATGATATACTTTCATCTAAAACTTGATTCATATGCAAGCAAAATATGAAAATTAGTAATGTATATATGATATTTTGGTTGAAGTGAACAGCAAAAACATGTATCTTGTTCACTCTCATATTTACTCAACTGAGCATTTGCCATTCATTATTCTTCTCCTAATCTAGAACCTGGGATCATGTTTTCAGATTACTGGATAAGAAATTTAAGACGAAGTCAGGGAGAAACTCGCAGTGTAATCCTTCATCACTCATCAGAGCAGAGGCCAAGTCACTAAATAAATTTAAGAGAGACATGGATGGATTTCCAGCTACAAAATGTATCAATGGGCAGGGGGAGAGAGGGGGAATATGGTATTGAGACTGAGCGTCAGCCATTATGGCATTGAGTATATGAAATAGGCTCAATGGGCTGAATGCCAACACCAATACTTAGATTTCTATGTTTCTGTGTTCCCAACACCTTATTTCTCTGAGAGAAAATGCATCTGTTTTATATCTGATCCTCCATTTTTTAATCACAGAAATTTAAATAAAATTAAGAATATTAAGTGTTTATTCCCCGACATCTATCGTCCTTGCTTAGCATTAAGAACAATTCTACATGATGAAGCTGATCTATAAAATGAGTTACCGCATGCTGCAAACATTCATATATTTCCATCATGATTTATGCAGTTAAGTGTCTTATTGAAAAAGAAAATTTGCTCACCACATATGACTCTTCCATCAGTGCATTCACTGTAAAATATTAAATGGTTTGATTATTTATTCTTAGGGAATCAGTACAATACATTCCCACATCCTCGACAGAGACTCCATATCATTGACAGTTATCTTTACACAATATAGGTTGATATATTTGTTCAACAGCGAAGTGGAGAGGAGTTATATTACCAACAGTTCTTAACTCACTGGTGAGAGAAGCCAAGAATGTTGTACACTTATCCAACTGTGTGTCTGGGGTTTTGGGGAGAAGGCAGTAGAATGAGCTTGAGAGGGAAAGATAGATCAGCTGTGATTGAATGTCAGAGTAGATTTGATGGGCTGACTGGCGTAATTCTGATCCTATAATTTATGAACTGTGTCCAGCAGTCATTGATATTTTCCTATCCAAAAAATTTACTTTTCAGAGGACACTGAAACCATCCTTTAAAGAGTACATTTTTCAAACATGAAGGATATGCATCGTTTTAATTTATTCTGCACCATTTTCATTTGCATTGTGGACAATGCAAGATGCAAAATATTTGAGGACACTCTTAAACTTAATTTTGGCGATTGTGCACGCACTTGGACTGATGGATGAGGTTGGTAAGAATGGGGTTGGATTTTAAATTTCTCCTTTTATACAATCATTATTTTCACCGATCAGAATTATGAAATATTTCAAAATATTCCCAGAAGACCATATTATTTTTGGTTATTTGGTTTACTTATTAAAAACACAATCAAACCACTATCAAACAGGAAATCATGTTCAGCTCACATCTACAGTAATTGTTTAGAATGAAATTGTCATCACAATATCCCCTGAGGGGTAAAAATTGTGCTTGGCAATATTGTTCCTATTTTAGAACTTGACAGGTTTTCTTTCATTAAATTCAAAGTTTAAAAAAAGTGAAAAGAAAGTAAGCATGGATTAAAGAAGCTACAGTATCACTAAAGGATAGTTTTACAAATACTTTCTATATTTTATATGCAATTTGTAGTGTCAATATAATGATGAACGATTTCAAATAGGATACTGAGGTTAAAGCTCTATTCATGTGTTTAACAGTATTATATGGTATTATAATTTTATAAAGCACCGACTAGTTCTGATGGTATGGAACATTTTAGCTATTGTACAGTCAAAAGAAAGGGAATATTTCAGCTAATTACATTAGTTATCGCAGTAATTATTGCTCCATTCATTTTAACCATTCATTTTTTTAAATAGTTGTTCATGAAAATAAATTCATGAATTCGTCAAATTTAGTCCTGTACATATGGATATGTGAAAGAAGGATTTTTATTGTTTAAATGAAATTAAACTGGATGAAACTAAGACTAAGATCCTGGCGTAGGCCGTGCCTCAATTTATGCAGCAATCCCGCAACTTGCAGCTTCAAAACATGTGCAGACAGTAGGGTTTGCACTGTAGAAATAATGTAAACATTACATATCCCTACAATTATTATAACATGCACATTAATTTAACTTGTTTGTTGGACATAGGTATCTCCTTTTTGTTTCATTAACCCATGGAATTGTGAAACAATGTCCCAGCCAGTCTTCTCCAATATTCCTATGGCATGACAAGTGACACAAAGTATGTATAGTTTCCAATATCTTTTGCATCAATTCTCATGTTCTTAGGAAATAGTGAAGAAATACAGAAGTAAAAGAAGAATGTTAAAAATTCATTAAACTAAAAGGCAACAATAAAGTGTTAGACTCAGATAGGTACCAATGATGGATTTTTTAAATGGCCCAACGAGGCAAGTATTGCTTCTTGTTTGTAAATGGAAGCAAGTCACTTTTAATTAATGTGATGATTTAAAAAAAATATCCCAGGGAGGCCATGCCAGTGGCAGAAGTTTGGACTTGGTTTATAGGCATTTAGATTCATAAATAAAACAAAGGTCCATATCAATTGAAAGAAAATCATAATCAAATCCCTCCAATCCACCACCTGAAGCCCCAATTATTACAGGTCTTAAACCAAACTTTCCAAATTTCATTACGGGTCTGTAGTTGAATTATAAGAGGAACAATGTGAAATCATGAAGTTGCTTCCAGTCATCTCAATAAATGCCAATTTACAGAAAAATACTTCTCAATTCTGAAATAGATTTTGGGTTAACAATAAAACATCAAAATGCAGCTTTAATACTATATTACATTGCTTGCTGCACAGAAGTGAGGTATTCAGGCATATCTTCTTATCTTCTTTTCACTCTGTTGTCTTAATATAAACTGGTAACATGTCATCCATTCTTTTCACCATTATGTATTAATTTAGCAACTCCACCCTGTGATAGCATGTTTCACATTCTAACCAGTCTCTGGAATAAAAAATTTCAATTGCCTTAATTTCTGCTTCGTTACTATGTTGTACATTTGATCCCTTCTTTTTAACTTCCCAACAGGGTTCAAGGAAAGAGCGTTCACGTTGCGGCCCTGTTTTCACCAATCTTTCCACCAACACGCACAAGAAGCACAAGAAGCGCTTGTGTGTGGACTCGATAAGAAGAAGAACTTCCAAACAAACATAAATATTTTAATTACAGATTATAAACTGGTAAAGCACTTTACCAGTTTCCGCAGCCAATTATGTTTTCATTTGCATTATATATTTGCCCATTGTAAAGGCAGGTGCACTGATGGAGACGGACACATTTCATGAGATTTTCATCCAAATAAGGAGCCGCCTCTGGGCACTTTGGATAGCAGCCTAATCAATAGAAAAAATGTAAAATTAGGATGAGGTATTAAGATTTATTATCATATCATCAATACATTAGTTCATGGTTTCATCACTTATAATTTAGTGGCGGAGCTGACACATCTTCAACATTCTGGTATTGGTTTATTACTGTCATGTGTACTGTGAAAAACATTGCTTAGCATTCAATCCAGGCCGACCGTTCTATACATAATTACAACAGGTGGTGCAAATAGAGAGAAACTAAACAGTTATGCTGCTACAGAGAAAACACAGGGAAAAGAGTGCAAGGGTGTAAGGAGGAAAACATCCTTAGTTTATTAGAGATCTGTACAGAGTCTGATAAGCTTGATGAGAAAGAGGAAAATAAGAAAAAACAGGAGCCGACTGGCGTGATAGACCTGGGGGTGACACTGAACACGTTAATGCTGACTGGGGTCTGAACTCCAGGTCACTTCCTGAAGTGCTTTCTCGAGGTGAAACCTGAAACTCAACTGGACCAGTCACAAATGCACAACAGAGGCTAGGTATCCTGTGGCCATCAACTCACATTCTGATTCCCAGGCTTTTCCACCAACTCCAACAATATCCCGAACAATGCAGCCTGTTTCAATGGCACAGGCATTCCCTCCCCCACTGACAGAGTGGCGGTAGTTTGTATCATCAATACATTGCACTGTCGTTTGCTGTCTAGGTTATTCTGACAGCATCACTCAAAACTACAAGATTTACATTGAAGAAGGATAAAGTCAGAAGTCACATGGTAACGCCACCATCAGTAGGATTCCTCCTAGTTACATAACAATCTAACTTGTGATGGTAGTACATCGTTATCACTTGATCTAAATCTTGGAAGTCGTTATTAAACAGCACTGCAGCAGTAGCTTCATCAGCAAGATTGCAGTGGTTCAAGCAGGTAGCTCAGACAATCAAAATTAAATTACTTCTACTTTATCCTTTTGTCTCACATTGTTTTTTTTTTACTAATTGTCACTAAATGGCCCACTAGATATGCCAGGTTGACTGGATGGAAGCTCAAAGAGCAGATATTTCAGCTTAAGAACTAAGAAACTTGTAGAAGTTTGTGTCTTCAGGATAGTGGGCAAAAGATATCCAATGATGATACCCAATTACTCAAGAATTAGGGATCAGATGAGCAGATTTTTAGATTTATTCTGACTTCTGAGTGGTTAACAATAATTCTGTCCCAATCTTTCTTTCATGGATTTTGTTTTAGACTTTAGACTTCTGAGATACCACATGGAAACAGGCCCTTCAACCCACCGAGTCTGCTCCGACCAGCGATCAATCCCTACATTAGCACAATTCTGCTGGAGAAACTCAGCAGGTGAGTTTCACCCACTGAGTTTCTCCAGCATTTTTGTCTACCTTCGATTTTCCAGCATCTGCAGTTCCTTCTTAAACACAAGCACTATCCTACACACTGGGGACAATTTACAATTTTACCGAAGCCTATTAAACTACAAACCTGTATGTCTTTGGAGTGTGGGTGGAAACCGGAACAAGCGAAGGAAACCCATGTGGTCATGGGGAGAACGTACAAACTCTGTACAGACAGCACCAGTAGTCAGGAACAAACCCGGGTCTCTGGTGCTGTAAGGCAGCAACTCTACTGCTGCACCACTGTGCTGCCCTTTAATAATGTTTAACTGCTTCAGGAAAAAGAGACGCCTGTCTCCCCTACACCATTCTGGTTTAAATGTCGGTCTATTTTCCACATTAACTTAAATATGTATCAGGAAATTACAACTACTCAGTTTCACCAACATTTCCAGACATGAATGAAACAACATAAATCATGAGCAAAAACCATGAATAATCTTACAGTATACAAATGCACATAGATTGAAATCAATGTTGTTCTCCATCTCCTCTCCATGCTGATCTGAACATGTGCCACTGCTTAACAAAATATTGAATCTTGGCTCGTTGCTTGTGTAACTCAGCACTCAAATATTAGCAGTAAATAAAACATAGCACAGTGGCGCATAAGTTGGGGGGTCTGCCTTACAATCCTGGATTGATCCTGACTATGAGTGCTGTCTGTACAGAGTTTGTACGTTCTCCTTTTGACTGCACGGGTTTTCTCTGGTTTGCACCCACATTCCAAAGACATGCAAGTTTGTAGGTGAATTGGTTTCTGTAAATTGTCCATAGTTTGTAGGATAGTACCAGTGTATGGGTGCTGAAGGGCCTTTTTTCCACGTTGTATCTACGGTGCTGGCTCGAAGGGCCGAATGGCCTCCTCCTGCACCTATTTTCTATGCATCTCTAAATTAAACTAAACAGAAAAAGCACTTCTTACCCCTTTAAAATCAACATAAACATACATCATCAAAAATCCAACAGCATAGCCCAGTTATGGTAAAATTGTGAAATAAACCCACCTTCAATAACCGCAGAGAGCTTTTTTTTAATTGTATGATTTGAACATGTTTTAGCTGTCAATGTTCCACATGGCTTGTAGTGCCAGCTACATTCATTGTCGTCATTATAATAGTCACAGTAAACAGCTGCAATATAAAATGAAAAGAGTTGGCACCTTACAAAATTTAGTAAACAGATTACAAAACATGTAAGCGGAATGAAACAAAACAAAAAATAACAACAAAAAAATAAATTTAAAAAATAGTAAAGACATCAACAATACACAATTCAAAGAGAGAGCAGCGGCAGCTAATCGCTCCAGCGTTCACTCTCCCTTCCGGCAGCCATCTTGGAAATGGAACAATAAGAATCTTTAACATAAAAACATCCCCCCCACAATGGTTTCCATTATGAGAAAAGGCACAATGTCCAGTCCCCAACCCCAGTTCACCCATAGTCGGGCCTATTGAGGCCTGCACAGTTGCCTCTACGGAGGCCCGATGTTCCAGGCCGTTCTCGCCGGGTGCTGTTGCTCCGGCGTCGGGAGAGTCCTCACAGCGGCTTGGGACACCTGGAACGGCCGCTTCCTTACCGGAGACCGCGGCATCCGAAGCCGACAAGGCCGCGACGGTTGAAGCTCCACCACTGGCGATCTCATCGAGAGATCCCAGGCTCCCGATGTTAAAGACAGCGCCGCCACCCGCAGCTGCCCGCTCCACAGACCCGCAGCTCCGCAATGTTATTCTCGGCGGTCTCAGCTCACCGGAGCTCCAGCGTGGCGACCCAGGCAAGGCATCGCCCGCTCCGCTCCGCGGTAGCGCTCCAGCGCTGTGCCGCCACCAAAGCCGAAGGTGCCGGGCGGTCCCACAGGAAAACGCCACTCCAAGCCCGCTGGTAGGCTGCGAGGACGGGTCGACGGTGCAGCCCAGAGAAAAGCTGCCTCTCCGACCAGGTAGGAACCTAGAAAGTAGTTTCCCCCTTCCCCCCCCTTTCCCCCTTCCCCCCCACATAAAAAAGTCTAGACCTCCTAAAAACAAAACACAAAACTCACTAAAAATTAAGGAAAAGAGTGAAAAAGACAGACAGCTGCTGGCTAGGCAGCCGTGCCCCAAGATGGCGCCCCCTTGTATAGGGGGAAACACAGTAAAGGCTAATTATCTTATTCTGAAGAGTGCATTTTCCAAGGTTCAACACACCTCGTGTGCGAGGTACTAAGTTCCCTACACTACTTAGACAATAACTTGGGCTCAGTATGTGTGATCATTGTAAATTTTGTCCGTTTAGGTGTATTGGCTCTTATCCGTCTGGTATTTATTTAGATCTTGATGTTGAATCAATAATGATTTTATACCACAGGGTTTATTTCCTATTTATTTTGTGCGTTGTTCACCCGTTCACTCTCATAGGCTAGTGCCCTTTCGTGAGTACAACTTATATTTAAGATATATCATTTTCAACTTTCATCATTTGATGTGGTTGTGTTGCGGACTAGACTGATATTTGGTATTGATGTATTGCTTTAACGAATCATTTTGCCTTAACTAACCATTTTGCAGCTTCCATTCTCAGAAGGCTGCTGCCGGCAGCCTTGAGGGGTGATGAGATTACACACAAGGACGGTGTGAATGGGCTACTTTGTCAGTAGTTCCTGGGAATGTGTGCTGGACAGAAACAAGACTGTGTGCAGGGACAGATAGAACCATTTGAAATGAAAGGGGAAGATAGCTAATGAGTGGGGGGACCTCAGAACAAATAGAGCAGCAAAGGAACAAGTGACGAAAGAAATTGCTAGTGAGGAGAAAGGAACTATCAAAGCCTGTCTAGTAAAATTGTGTACAAATATGGAGGTAGAAAAGAAGAAGAGCGGAAAAGAGGGAGTAAGGGAGGAGATAGGTGGTAGCTGAACATGGGGAGGCAGGAGTGGCTGAAGCTCTAGCACGTGTAAGGCAGATACTCATTTCTGTAAAACTAATAATTAGGACTTACGACATCGTTCAGGAGTTCTCCAGCGAATACAAACACCAGCTTTATTACAAGCCTCTGCATATACTGCTACAGCAGTACAGAAACCCAGGTACTTCCCCTCTTTATCGCAAGCACAAGCTTCTTGGAGACAAGCTTCATAGTATGGGTTAGGGTCAACCTGTTAAAATGACAGGAGTCAGAAATCAAATCAGCACGTGGAAGAAAAGGACAGTATCCTTCATTTAAGCAAGCAAAATGTTTATTTTAAATGTCAACAACAGCATTTAAAAAATGTGTATTCGTCTAGGCACAAAATAAAATGATTTGCGTAGAACAGGGCAATGCAGTATTCATTTTGCTAGTGTGTCTACTGCAGTCCCAGGATTCACAGCAATTTCAAGAAGAGAAAGTGGTGAGACCTGAGAATAGTGATTGGCTAGCCAAGTGGTTCCTGACAGCTACCTCAAAGCACAAATGTGAAAAATGGGAGTCTTCAATGTTTCTCTCACCTAACATCTTTCCAGTGATGTCAAAATATACGGGTGTGTACCACTTTGAGAATTGTTATTATGAGAGGCCTAGATAGATAGACCGTCTGAGCCTTTTTCTCTGGATGGAAATGTCCAACACTAGCGGACATAGCTATAAGATGAGAGGAGGAAAGGTTACCTGGAAGGCAGATACAAAAGTGGCTTTTAAGAGGCACAAAGAAGTGCAGCGAACAGAGGGATATGAATCATGTACTGGTAGATGAGATCAGTTTATCTATGCATGATGTTCGGCATAAACATTTTCGGCCGAAAGGCCCGTTGCTGTGCTGTACTGTTCTATGTTCTATACTGAACTGCACTTTTGCAGAAACTAAACATCCTTACCTTACCACATAGAATTAGAATTGTTCTTACAAACATGTCACTAAAATTGGGGAGATAGAGTCATAGAGTGATGCAATGTGCAAACAGGCCCTTCGGCCTAACTTGCCCACACATCCCAGCTACACTAGTCGCACCCGCCTGCGCTTCGTCCATATCCCTCCAAACCTGTCCTATCCATGTACCTGTCTAACTGTTTCTTAAATGTTGGGATAGTCCCAATCTCAACTATCTCATCTGGCAGCTTGTTCCATACACCCACCATCCTTTGTGTGGAAAAGTTACCCCTCAGATTCCTATTAAATCTTTTCCCCTTCAAGTTGAACCTATGTCCTCTGGTCCTAGATTCCCCTTCTCTGGGCCAGAAACTCTGTGCATCTACCCAATCTATTCTTCTCATGATTTTATATACCTCTATAAGATCACCCCTCATCCTCCTGCGCTCCACGGAATAGAGACTCAGCCTTCTCAACCTCTCCCTATAGCTCACATCCTCTAGTCCTGGCAACATCCTAGTAAATCTTATCGGAACCCTTTCAAGCTGGACAATATCTTTCCTATAACATGGTAACCAGAACTGAACACAATATTCAAAATGCGGTCTCACCAATGACTGATACAACTGCAATATGACCTCCCAACTTCTATATTCTACACTCTGAATGATGAAGGCCAATGTGCCAAAAGCCATTTTGACCACCTTATCTTGTCCCAAATTGTCACACTTCACACTTCTCTGTATTAAATTCCATCACCCATTCCTCAGCCCACCTGGTCAATCGATCAAGATCCTGCTGCAATCTTTCACAACCATCTTCACTGTCTGCAAAACCACCCACTTTTGTGTCATCAGCCAACTTGCTAATCTTGCCCTTTATGTTCTAATCCAAATCATTGATGTAGATGACAAACAGTAACGGGCCCAGCACCAAACCCTGAGGCACACCACTCGTCACAGGCCTCCAGTCCGAGAAGCAACCTTCCACCATCACCCTCTGCTTCCAACCATGGAGTCAATTTACCATCCATTCAGCTATCTCTCCATGGATCCCATGTGATCTAACTTTCCAGAGCAGCCTACCATATGGAACCTTGTCAAATGCCTTACTGAAATCCATGTATACAACGTCTACAGCTCTGCCCTCATCGACCTTTTTGGTCTCGTCTTCAAAAAAATCAATCAGATTTGTTGGACACGACTTCCCACGTACAAAACCATGCTGACTATCACTAATCAGCCCTTGCCCATCCAAATGCCTGTATAACCTATCCCTCAAAATATTCTCTAGTAACTTTCCAACTACAGATATTAAGCTCACTGGCCTATAGGTACCAGCATTTTCCCTGCAGCCCTTCTTGAAAAGAGGCACAACATTTGTCACCCTCCAGTCTTCCGGCATCTCTCCTGTATTTAAGGACGACCGGTAAATTTCATGCAGAGCTCCCACAATTTCCCCTCTGGTTTCCCACAATGTCCTCAGATATATCTGATCAAGCCCCGGAGATTTCTCTACCTTCCATAAACAATAGTAGCTTCAGTACTTCTTCGACGGTATCACTGACTACTATCAAGACACTTCCTTTGACTGTCCCTAGTTCCTCCGTCCTACTGTCTTTCTCCTCAGTAAATACAGAGGAGAAATACTCATTGAGGACCTTGCCCTTCAATCTAACGGGGCCGTACATATCCTGAGCTTTTGTCAGCACACTTTTAAAAACATCCCACTAGGCCGATGTTCCTTTCCCCTCAAATAACCTACTCCAGTCAACTTGAGCGAGACCTTCTCTCATACCCTCAAAGTTGGCCTTACCCCAATTGAGCATTTTAACACGTGGGCCTTCTTTGTCCCTATCCATAACTATCTTAAACCTAGTTAAAATCCCCGACTACAACAACCTTATTTGACCTGCAGCTGTCTGCAATCTTCTGGCATATTTGTTCTTCTAATTCCCGTTGGCTATTCTGCGGTCTATAGAACACCCCGAACAGGTTGATCATCCCTTTCTTGTTCCTCAGCTCCACCCATATATCCTCACTGGACGTACCGTCCATAATGTTCACCTCTGACCACTGCTGTGACATCCTCCTTAACCAACAATGCAACGCCACCTCCTCTTTTTCTCTCACCATTTTCTCTCCTGAAGCTCCTGTACCCCGGAAGATTGAGCTGCCAGTTCTACCCCTCCCTTAACCAGGTTTTAGTAATGGCTACAAGGTCCGAGTCGCTCGTACCTATCCAGGCCCTAAGCTCATCTGCCTTACCCGTCGGGCCCCATGCATTAATATACATGCGGAATAGATTTATAATATTGTCTTACCTTACTGTGACATTGCTGAAACTCCCCATTTGGATTAGTAACTATGGAACATTTCTTTGTTGCCCATGGTGAACAGAATGGATTTTCTTCACAGGGGAATGTTTGATTTACTGAACTTGGGCAGGAATCTGTAGACTTCCAACTGTTCCCAAACTCAATGGAATTGCTTGCCAGAGAGTTAAATCTTGTTGTAAGATCATCTTCAGTGTTATCATTGAAGTTTCCACAGAGACCACACACTTTATCCTATTGTACCAGTTCCAAAATAATCAAAAATATTGTTGAAGATGTTAATCAGGCATTCCATAGTCAATGTTCAAGTAGACTAACAAATAAAATGACATAATCCACCATTCAGAAATATATGCTTTCAGCCTGCAAATATCACAATTTATGTTACAACATTTGATTATGTTGTACTTTTATACCCACATTGGTCCACACTAAATAAGTTAGTTCACCTCGGCTGACATATCAGAACTGGGCCACAGCATGACTGGTTTAGGGCAGAAGATCAATTGAGTATAACAGTTGGGAGCAATTTGGATAATAGTTAGCATGTCATGTTGCAGTTGTACATAACATTGGTTAGATCAGATAGTTTTGGTTTCCACACTAGAGGAAGGATAGGCTAATAATGTAGGGGGTGCAGACTTTTACCAGGATATTGCCAGGAATGGAATGCTGCAGTTACAAGGAGCTATTGGATCAGCTGGGCTTATTCTTTCTAACAACTTTGGAGGACTAACATCGGAGGCTGAAGGATAACATTGTGGAGGTTTATAACATTGAGAGACATAGGAAAGATAGATGGAATCTTTTTCGAGGGCAGGGAAATCTATAATGAGAGAGCATAAGTATAAGGTGAAATAGGAGAAATTTAAAGAAGATCTGAGGAGTAAGTTTTTGACACAAAGACTGGTGAATATCTGCAATGAGCTGTCCAAAGAGAGTGGAAGCAGACACAATTACAATGTTTAAAAGGTATTTGGACAGGTACTTGTTTAGGATCATACGAACAAATGGGATCAGCATAAATGGGCATTATAATCGGCATGGATAAGATGGGCCAAATAGACATGTTTTTGTGCCGTAAGTTTGTATGATTTTTAATTCTCCTGCATGAAAGAGGTTGGCAGGACAGGAGTGGACTGGAATACAAAACTGCTGGCCTTATATTTGGTATTATATTTAAACAATGACCTCTTGGCCTCAGGTCTGGACAGTCAATAATGCCTCAGCCACTCCACTCCAGCATCTTTTCTTTTTGAGATACAACGTGGAATTGGCCCTTCAGGCCACCAAGTACACAGCGTCTATAGATCACCCTATTTTAGACCCGTGTTATCCCACTTTTGTATCCTGCACCCTAAGGGCGATTTACAGAAGCCAATTAACCTACAAACCCGCATGTCTTTGAGATATGGGAGGAAACGCATACGGTCACAGGAAGAACATACAAACTCGGCACAGATAGCACCCATAGTCAGGATTGAACCTGGGTCTCCAGCGCTGCGAGGGAACACTTCTACCGCTGACCCACTGGCAAGATCTTTGGGAAAGTAAACTGGAAAACTGGGGGAAAAAACACAATGCTTTCATCTTGATTTTTGCAGGACTAAACTAGATGGTACCAGTAGTAATATACCATCCTATCCATGAGCAACCTGCAATTATTTTTCTCTTATCTGAAAGAATCTGAAAACTGGTGATGGATTAAAAACATTTTGACCAGGGGAGGCACAGTGGTGCAGCAGTAGAGTTGCTGCCTTGAAGTGCCAGAGACCCAGGTTCGATCCTGACCATGGGTGCAATCTGGACGGAGTTGAAACATTCTCTCTGGAAGCTCATTGGGGAGCTTGACAGACTAAATGTTTTGGTTGGAATGTTAGGCTTATGGACCACTGCCTCAGGAAAAGGTTCAGCCACTGTACGATTGAGTTGAGTAGAAATTTCTGTACGATTGAGTTGAGTAGAAATTTCTGTACTCAGAGAGGAGCTAGTGTTTAGAATTCTTAAACCCTTGGTTCTATGCATCCTTAAACATGCTTAACTCTATGTCTTATTCAAATGTTCAACTGTTCTGATCAGTGGCTACAAAGCAGGCTAAGTACATAACATAAAAATTCATACACCACACACCATTACAGAGCTGGTTAGGGTCAAGACATAGTTGTAGGCCATCTCCCTGAACTCTTTGCAAATGGCTCAGCATTGCATAAACATCTTATGTGAGGAGTTGTGTGAATTTATCACTCATAAATATTAATCCAAGACTAACCCATCTGAATTTTCTCCAGATGTATTATTTTTCCATTGATGGCTCTGGAAATGTAAATGATCTAAGGGAAATTCATAGGGCATTGAGGAATGATGAGGAAAATTAATATTTTATTTTTCTCAATGGGTTAAAACCCAGAAGTTGTATTACGTGATTGGTCATACATTTTCCTTTTCCATATCCAATGTGATCCATTATTGATGCATATTTGCTGATATTCCATCTTTCTTCTCTGCCAATACCATTACGATGTGTTTTGGTTCAGAGAATAATGCTTTTATTTTGGTCATAAATAGCCTCATCTAATCAAGCATTTTCTCCAGAGCATCACATTGCTGACAACTTATCTGATCGATCTTCATATTATACTCTTCTGTAAGCTTCCAGATTCTCAACTTCCATTTGTCTGGATTGAGGAAAAAGATTCACAAACAAAACAAAATGCATAAATTCAAAACCTCACCCACCTTCCAGCGTTGATCAAGTGTGACTGAGAACCTTGTGTGCTTGTCCCAAATCATAGTAATACCATTGGAAAATGTCAGGCTTAAATAAAGCCCAATAGTGTGAAGTGAATAAGCATCAACTGTGCAATTTGAATTAGAATTTTCATCAGACACTTTTACTTTCCCATCTTCCAAAATTATTTCTTTTCCCTAAAAGACAAATAAACTCTTGCAAATTAATGGTTAATGATGAGATTGATCATTAATATTCAAAATCAAAAATCTGCATTTTGACAACATTTTTTATCTTTGCCTTAATAGATCAGACAATGGAGTTTAAGAGTCATGGCATCACGTTGCGGTTCTATAGGACGTTGGAGTATTATGTGTGGTTCTGCTTGCTCCACTACAGGAAAGATGAGGAAGCTTTAGAGAGGGTGCAGAGAATGTTTACCAGAATTCTGTGGGGATTAGAGGGTATTAACTATACAGAGAGATTGGACAAATTTGATTTTTTTTCCCATCTGGAACGTTAGACGTTGAGGGAACACCCTGATAGAAGTCTATAAAAGAAGTAAATGGAGGAATAGGTAAAGTAAATATTCAGAACCTTTTTTTCTCAGAATTGAAATTTCAAGGACTAGATTTAAGGTCATGGATTTAAGTTGAGGGTTACAAAGTATAAAGGAGATGTGTGAGGCATGCTTTTTGACACCGAGTTTGATGTGTGCCTAGAACACGCTTGCCAAGAGTGATGGTGGATGCAGATTTTATAGTGGCATTTAGGAGGTTTTTAGATAGTCACATTCAATATGCAAGAATGGAGGGATATGGATCACAGGCAGGCAGAGGAGATTAGTTTAATTTGGGATCTTTGGCAGACATTGTGGGCCAAAGGGCCTATTCTTGTGCTGTACTGTTCTATGTTTAAGTTATTTTAAGAAAGTAGCAGCAGAAACCAGGAGGAAGGAATCAGCAATGATGGATGAGATGGGCGAGGAGCTAGGCCAGTAGGAGGGGAGAGGGAACTGGGGTCTGGCCCTTGTGATTTCCTGTGGGGGGAACTCCCTGGGACGGACGAGGAGAAGGACTTGGCATCCAAGGTAGGAGATGATAGGAGACCCGCAACAGCCTGGGACTTGCCAGGAAAAGGCACCACTCATAAGAACTGGAGCATGGACTTTGAAAATGACACCTAAACATAGCGCCTCTTGCATGCGGGCTTATTAGACTATTTATGTAAACTTCCTAACCATGGATCAGGGGCATGGCAATATTCTACTGGACCATTAGTATGAAAAATAATTTCACTGTGTTAGCACTTCACACATGTGGCAATAAAGACACAATTGGACCATAGAATATAGCTAGTAATAATTGTAAATTAGTAGATACCTCAAAAATAATCTTAATATTTCTTGAACATGTCACTCCATTTTCACAGCAAGGAACATTTTCCATGAGCACTTGAAATGTACCACGTTCTCCTTTGCAATGGTCCTGAATAAAATATTGTTTTAAATAAATTAATGGAGTGCAGTTTATATTCCTGTAAACAGTTTAGTAATCAACACCAATCTGCATATCAATATAACGAAAAAAATGTACAAAACAATTTTACTCGTAAACAATTAATGTGATTAATTATATAGTCAGGTTGAAGAGGAACTTTAAATGAACTATGTTGTCATTTAGATATTGGTAGAGTATTGTTATATGTTTAAATCTTTGTTTAATGTTAAGCAGATTAGATACAAATATATGAATCATTTTCTCTTAAAATAGGTAATTGCAATTTACCTGAACAAATATATATTCACAATTACCCTCGTATGTGAATCGAAAATCATCAAATGTTATGTAATGACCTTCACCATAAACTTGACAGGTCTTTGTGCATGGCTTATCAGTGCAGCTCCATGAACCACCTTGGCATTCGCTGCAATATAAGGAACAGTGAAATTTCTCTCTTTATATCAAGCACCTTTTAATATTTCAGATTTATCAATTTTACATTTGCTGGGCCTCACCACTGGCTGCAATCAAGTTGGATTTCTGTTCCTATGGCATAACTACTCCCTTCATATAAACAAGGGCAATTTTCAGTCAAAACGCAATTTCCACTGTCATCCTCAGCTGTACCTTCAGGACAAAAACATCCAGGTACACATTCGTTTGGCTGTTGTGCAAAAGAAAAATTTAAATTATTTCTGCAAAATGTTTGTGTCACGATGTCAAAAGATATAAAAGAGCTCTATGAATATATGAAATTATAAAAATTACACAATTGCAACATAGTTCCCCAATGCTTAGAAATAAATCTGAAGAAGTAACCCGATCCAAAACATTGTCTATCCATTTAGTTCTGCAGATGCTGCCCGACCTACTGAATTCTTCTATCACTTGATTTATTGCTCAGAAGTGGAAGGCTCATTGCAGAGAATGAGAAAAAAGCAGAGCAATGAAACAAGTGCATTGGCTCTGTATCACAGAAGGCGAATACTGGTAATTTTCCTGAACTGTCAAGACATCAATAGTTAAAGAACAATTACAGTAATAATGGATACATCAGTTGCATTTTCAAGAATTCTATAAATCATGGAGTCGGTTATGCTAATTGGATGGCAACTGTAATCCTGCCATTTAAAAAGGGGAGAGAGAAAACAAAAGAAACTGCAGACGTTACCTGATCATCAATAGAAGGGAAATGTCTAGAGCCTATTACAGAGGATGAGTTAACAGGAAACAACAACAAAAAATGTTCAAATTACATTGTCAACATACATTTCTATGAAGGATATAGTGTTTTACAAACCTACTGTTTTTTTAAAATATAATTGGTAAGGTGGACAAGGAATAAGCAGTGATGTAAAGTGATTGCATTTTCAAAGGTTTTATAAAAGTCCGACAAAAAAGGATAGCATGCAAAATTGTAGTTTTTGGAAGTGACGGACAGGAAATAAGGAAATTGAATAAATAAACACTTTTTGGGGCGACGGGTGATAAAGTGAAGGATCCAACAGGATTTTTGCTATTCATATATAATTTGGATGAGGGAATAAAATAAAATATTTTGAAGTTTGCGAATGACATTAAGCTGGGTTAGATTGTGAATTGTGAGGAGGATGACTGAGACTGAGTGAGCAGGATTTAGATACATGACACGTACAATATTGTGTGGGCTATCAACTTCACTGGGAAAAATAAAAAGCACAGTATATAATTTAAATAATGTGAGATACTCCAGATTTTTGTGTCTATCTTCCGTATAAACCAGCATCTGCAGTTCCTTCTTACAGAAAGCAAATAGTATGCTGGTTTTCATAGCAAGAACACATAAGTAGAGGAATGATTTGTTGCAATGATGCAGTGTCTTGATGAACTCACATTTGGAATATCGTGCTGTGATCTACTCTTGACTGAAAGGGAGTGAGACAAAGATTGACTACACTGATTCACTCACATTTCTGTGGGTCAGGAATCACAGGAAGTACATTGGATTTCCTTCTAGACCTTTGACCAAATGTTGTGACAATTTATTGTCACCAATACTGAAATGAGGTTCATGTTCTGCCTCTGTCTTTGATCATTACTCCAAGCCTCCACATTAATATTACAGTAATGTAACCAATAATTTACAATATCTTGATTGGGAAGGTATGTTTAATTATATGTTGTACAATGATATTGTGTTATGTTGTGTTATAATTAGATTTATATTATGTTATAATTATATTTTTGTTTAAATTGAGATAGACAATTTTGTGTTATGGTTCAGTTCTTTCCAGGTATGCAATGTACAATTTGAACAGCTTGTTATATTGGACATCACTTACACAGTTTAATGCCAGCTTACTGCATTTCTTTCCACAGTGAATCTGATTTTCAGTAGGGGAACAACGAATAAGTTCCTTTTCGCCTGTGCATACTAATGAATTAAACAAAAACTGAAAATTATTTCATGGGTATTTCGATGCAGGCCTCTGATTATGACAGCGTGTAAAGATACTAATTTTACCTGTGGGTGTAGTCGTGGCTTCAGTAACTCGATTGCAACCAATTGATCCCCCTTGGCAATAGCTGAAGGGACAAAAAATGAGTTAACTATCTAGTTTCATCTGGTTCACAATCACATTTTAATAGACTTTAACAGGTATGTTTACCAATCATCAACTTCCTCTCCAGGTTGAATATAAATCCCCTTGTAGTAACAAGAGCAGTCTTCAGCATTAACACAGGCTCCATTTTCATTCATATATTTGCCCTCTGGGCAGCCACAGCCATAAACTGGAGTATCCTTCACGTCACAGGTGAAATCAGTTTTGGTTAATAATTTGCAGTTCCGGTTACAGGTTGTCATTTCATTGTCAAAAATGTGGCTGTTCTTACAGGTTGTATCTGCAAAAAAAAAAATCAGAGTAGAGCTGAGAACCCATGAAAGCCACACATCGAGCACTCATAATTATCTTCAGAAAGACGTTTCATGTCAGAAAATCCACCTTGAACAGGACAGGTATAACTGGCCACCAATGCCAAATTCCAGCTGATTTTCTTCACTCTACATAATATTTAAAAAGTGGCTGAGTGAACGGTGACAATTGATGCAGAAGATCAGTGTCGTATTGATACCGTTCCTGGTTGTTCAAAAATGTCTTTAAATCTTTCTGATAATGAGGAAGTATGTTAGGGGGACAAAAAGCTGGATTAACTCAGCGGGTCAGACAGTTTCTCTAGAGAAAAGGAATAGGTGACGTTTCGGGTCGAGACCTTTCTTCATGTCCTATCGACAAAAAACAGACCAAATCCATTTTGTCCGATTACTGTTCAGTCAGTTTACTTTTAATTGCCAGCAAATTTATGGAAGCTGTTCCTGACAGAGTTGTTTGTCACTTTGTCATGATCAGCCTATTCATCAATATTCATCTATGGTTCCATTAGACACACCCCACACCAGACCTTCTCCACACATGTATAAATAATAATAAGAACATTTTATGAGGAGTTATGTCGAGGGATTAGGTGAAGACCCCGCCAGCACGCATGCGCGTCAATCTTCAAAGCAGCGGTGTGAGCCATTCGAACCAGCACCGGCATTCAATATGAGCATGGCTGATCATGCAAAATCAGTACCCCGTTCTTGCTTTCTCCTCATACCCCTTGATTCCGTTAGCCCTAAGAGCTATATCTAACTCTCTCTTGAAAACATCCAGTGAATTGGCCTCCACTCCCCTCTGTGACAAAGAATTCCACAGATTCACAAATCTCTGGGTGAAAAAGTTTTTCCTCATCTCAGTCCTAAATGGCCTACTCTTTATTCTTAAACTGTGACCCCTGGTTCTGGACTCCCCTAACATCAAGAACATTTTTCCTGCATCTAGCCTGTCCAATCCCTTAAGAATGTTATATGTTTCTATAAGATCACCTCTCCCTTCTAAATTCCAGTGAATATAAACCCAGTCAATCCATTGTCCTCCCTGTGTAGTGGGGAACTATCCTCATTGTTGGATCTATCCAATTCAGGAACTATCCAATATTTCCAATTTTAAATACCCGATTTCATCAGTATTGAACATTCTCTCACAATAGGTCAGAAAGCATCTTTAAAGAGAGATACATGGTTAACCTATACAGAGTTAATCTACACCAAACTTCTGTATTAAACTCAAATCTTTCCGCAGATGCAGTCTGATATTCAATGTTACTGTAATAATTTCTCTCACCTTCAGGATTGTGGATGTCACAAAATTATTTTGATGTTATGAGCAGAAAAGTGATTGGTTGTGATTTGTAGTGAGTGGTTCACCTCCTGGCTCATTAAAGTCTTGCACCAACTATTAGGAATCAGTCAGGTGCCATGGCTTAGTTAGCGAACTTCACAAACTCATGGTCTCCACTATTTGAAATCAACATTTGGAAACACCAGTGCCCCCACAAGTTGCTCACATCTTAATCTGGAATTACATTAGTGTACTTTCATTGTCTTTACATCAAATTCCTGCAAGCCTAAGCATAACAAGGCAGGCGATGTTTTGGTTCAGGACCCTTCATCAGTCGAAAGAAGGGTTCCAACTCAAAATGCCATCAGTTCATTTCTTTCCATAGAGTTGCCTGACCACAGAGTTTACCCAGCAATTAATTTTTTGCTCAAGGTTCGATCATCAGCAGTCTCTTGTGTCTCCAAAACAAGGCAGACTATTGAAATGAACATAAGAACTAGCAGCACGATATACCATTTAATATCATGGCAGAACTGAATGTGAACACAAGTCCACTTCCCATCTATCTGCAGTAACACATGAAAAATGCTGAGCTGCAGAGAAAAAAATGATAATGTAGTGTACTCTCGATCCATGGCTACTCCAGGATATTATCTTAGGTGATACCATAGCAGCAGAAAAAAGGTACATAATTTCAAGGATGTGAAGAGCAAATTTAGAATAACGTCAGTATACATGTTTTTCAAAGAGGAGTAATTACTGTTGAAATCGATTGTCAGGAAATACTTCATAAGTCACAATGCTGTATTTGTTTAAGAATCAGCTTCTAATTGCAATGGAAAGTTAGTATAGTTAATATATTGAAAGAAAACAAAAATCACAATATAAACAATGTTCACATGGTGCTGGGCTCAGATCTCTACGTATCAATAAACTGTAAGTTTTATCCAATGTCATAAACTGCTTTTCGTTAGCAGGAAAGGAGATGAATTTCTATGAAATTTAAAGACCTCAACTTACTGCAAATTGTTCCACTCCAACCCCTCAGTATGACACCTCTTGCAGCACATGCATGAACATAAGCCCCCAGTGCAGCACAGATGCAATGATCAAGATTCTCGCAGTTGCATATGGAAATCTTGCACATCTTTAAAAAAAAATGCAAATATAATAATCACTTGTTCATTTAACATTATTAAATTCATGTCAACTGGAATCTAGAGATGACAATATGAAAACACAAGCCATTATACCACTTAAAAACAAAATGGGATCTTATTTAACTAGCAGTAAACATGATTTTTGAGACCTCTTACATCCAAGTTTGTGACAAGAGCCGGCCGCCATCAAATCCAATTTACAAGATGCCTCAAAAAAAGGCAGATGACCTTTTTCAGAATGACATTACAGATTTCATCAAGGCAGTAATCATCTTCCGTTGCTTCATCGATGACCTTCCATCTTAACATCAGAAGTTGCAGGTTATTGCCATTTACCAGCATGGGCTGATAAGTGGTAATTAACATTAATGTGCAGAAATGCCATGCAATGAGAATCTTCGGCAAGAGAGTGATTAACCATCCTTGCAAGGTAATTTAAGAGATTATGCATGGGACAATAGGACAGGTTATAGTCAGTTTAACTTTTGCCTCTTTTACTGTTTCTTTGCCGCAGATGTTGAATACGGCTGTGTGACTTTTCATTTTACTTAAGGAAGGAAAAGTTTCTATTTGTACATATTTACATAATGCTTGTCCGTACCTGATAATATTGAATGTAATCCACTGTGGAATGACATTGAGCAAAAACACCATTTGTTTTCAGCAGAGCACAACGTTCCTTTGCATAGAATTCTACAAAAGAAGTTGGATAAGGTATGGTTGAATGTAGTCTGTGAATATCTTGAATTCAAATATTAGAATCAAACATAATTTAATACAGATATAGTGAAATAAATTATGCTGGGTCAATGGAGTTGCATGACGTTGCTAGAACGTTGGTTCAGTATGAAACGCAGGTTTTTGAATTTGTGTAGCAGCAACACTATTTGCACTCTGCTGTGCACTGTCAACCCCCAGCTTGAAATTAAGTGATTGATCAATGCGGTATCCAATTGAGAAGGGAGCATCCTAAAGTATGTTGGAGTTCAGTGGGGAGGTTATTCATTTTCAGGTTTGATGGGTCTGACCCTAGGCCTCTTCATGGACTTTGGAGATCTGTTGAGAGAGGAACAGTGAAGATAGACACAAAATGCTGGAGTAATTCGGGGGGGCAGGCAGCATCTCTGGAGAGAAGGAATGGGTGATATTTTGGGTTGAGACCCTTCTTCAGCGTTGAAAGTGGAAGCTTGACAGAGTTGTTCCATCATTGAAAACTGTGTAGGCCTGAGAACATAGAGCAGTACAACACAGGAACAGACCCATCGGCCCGCATTGTCTGTGCCAAACATGACACCAAGACCAATTCTTATCTGCAGGCGCATAATTCATATCCCTCCTTTCCCTACATATCCATGTGTTGATCGAAAAGTATCTTAAATGCCACTATCTTATTAACTTAGGTTTTAAATAACATCATTCCATTATGTTTGGCCTTCTCTGTTTTCTCCTGTGACTCAAACAATCCACTTTTTTTGTGCCAAAATTAACATGGCCATCTAAGTGATCCATGTCAAAAGTATGCCGTTTCAGACTAAATACTTATTGCAGCAAAAAATTGGGGTGAAAACAGTACATTACCTTTTGTTGAACTGACACAAGTTGGACTTTCCTTTTCAGGAGGGCTGCATTTAACGTCAGCAGCCCATGAATGAGCAAAATTGACATGTGATGGTTCCACCACATTCTGTACAGAGGTGAAGTCATCAATAGCCTTGCCATTAAAATTGCCACACAAGCCTAGAATGCAAAAAATAGAAAAACTTTGGGAAAATGAATGTATTTAATTCTATTGAGCAGTTGTTTGAATTGAAAAAGATCATAAAATAAGAGCCTGTTTCTTTGAACAGCATTACAGTATTCCTCAAACACTGAACAATATACCTTCAAACATGTCATCTCTTTCATTGTTTGATGCATATCTTGAATTCATTTTTTTCAGTCACTAGTTAACTAGTGCTCCATAATTGTTTTTTTATTTCATTGTGATTGTGAATTAATACGTATCAAAATCAAAAATCTTCCTCTTTATAATTGTGATACCTTTTCTCTTTTTGTCCGGTTCAACTTCCCTGCAAATGTTGACAGTCTCTCATAATGTCACCCAACAGAGCTTCAGATTTAGTGTAATCTCTCTTGTTGGCTCTAAAATGAACTGTTGCCACGGTATCCCTTGTATTGGTTTACTAGTTTCCCCTGCACCATCACCTCCAGATGTCTACAAGGATATTTCCTCCGACTCATTCTGAATTAAATGTATTTCCTACAGGTTTTTGCAAGCATAGAGTTGGCTTCCAAAGACACATTCACATTTATCTTTCTTCCATTTCAGTTCTAGTTGCCATAAACCTCACTGGCATCCAGATGCTACAATTCTGCACTTCCTTCTTAGTGCAGCCATTCTTATCTAATACTGCACAGGTTTACTCACATTCAACCATCACCTCTTCCAACAACCTCAATATGAACAAGGATAACAAAGATAAGGGTGTCCTTCACAAACTGCGATGTCAACAAACTCTGCAGTAACTCATATAAAATGTCATTCCACTTGGTTATTACTGATCATCAGATTCTTTGTCCATGAACAATTTGATTGGCTTTATTTTGATACGCTTGAAGCTGGGCCACAGAACCAAGATCATTTGCCAGGACACAGTGACTAGATGTCTACGTTACGTATGCCTAAGAAGTTAATGCAACAACACCTTTTCATCAGGTGATTATACTGTTGCCCATTTCAGGATGGGATTATCTCAATCAAAAAATTGGATTGGCGTCTAAAGCTTATACAGCATTAGATGTATATGAAATTACAATGCATCGTCCAATGCTGCAGTTTTCAGCCCTATTTTACTAAAATGAGGTAACCCAGATCAGCATACCAAATATCATTTCATAATCACAAAAATAAAGGAGCATCACGTGCCAAAATGTTCAAATGAAGATAAATTCAATGATCAACATTCCAACCTTAGTGTTTGACAACTTTTTCACATTGTATGAACAACCTGCCTGAGGAGGTAGTTGAGGCTGGGACAATCCCATCGTTTAAGAAACAGTTGGACAAGTACACGGATAGGATTATGGGCCAAGCGCAGGCAAGTGGGACTAGGGTAACCGGAACATTGTTGGCTGGTGTGGGCGAGTTGGGCCGAAGGGCCTGTTTCCACAATCTATGACTCTATAACTCTACCACAATATCTGATGTACTCAAAATATGCAGACATTTTCTTTACTCCATCATCATTCACAACTTTTTGGCTTTTTTTATCTTTCCGCAGCTCACAGTAATATGGAGCCACCTGTGTCATGGGAATTCAACACAGTTTTGGAGTGCAAGGAAGATGGCCACACACATTAAAGGTTTCAGTGCCTTCAATGCCTCAGCAATGTTTTGAACAGTTGGTGTGTTGCTGCATCGTCAATGTGATCTTTCAGTTTTGGCAAATTTCCTCGCACACTACTGGGCAAAACCTTGACAATAACCATGAATTTCTACAGCTCCCTCTGGGAAATGGGTACTTTGCGATTTTTTTGATCTGAAGTAAAAATGATGTCAATTTGAATTGCAATGACTGTTATGATTAGTTGGGGTTATATGAAATAGTGCTTCTATTCAACTCGAGGAGATTGAATCTTGTCCACTCCTAAGTAGTAATTTAACCTTACCTCCTAAACTTCGTTTATTACCATCCAACAACGAAACGTAAAGCTGCATAATGGGAGAAATCTGTATCTGCATTTTCAACCCGTGTGTTGTTTCAAGTTGAATAAAATGTGAAGATGGTTTAAATATTATAGTTCCATCTATGAAATAAAAAAATATTAATTTAATTTAATTATAACTTCATCCTTAAGGGAACTTAATTTCCTTTAATTTTGTTCATACCCCTTTGCAATGGAAGTACAACAATTTCTCCATTCAAGGTAACGTCACCATTATTATTGAATTCATATTTGGTCTATAAAAAAAAAGATTTGTTTCAAATATCATTCAAAATTATAACAAAAGTATTAAAGCAACTGATAAACTCCTACCTCACGTGAGGAAAATATAATACGGCGTAAGCAAATATGTTTAGTTGCTTTGTGACATTCACGCATCTCAATGATCACTTTCCAGAGATCGTCCTCAAGAGTCTACAAAAAAAAGACATTAAAGTTTAGAACTATTAGCTTAACTTCAAGGGTTAATATCAGTGACCATCTAAACTGTGAGTTGCAGCAAAATGTCTCACTTACTGAAACTGCAATGTATGTGCAATCTCCTCTCAAATTATAGTATTTCCCATCAAATGTTGTGATATGTGTTCCTTCTTCCACTTTGCAACTTCTGGAACAATTATGATGAGAACATTCCCATAGTCCTCCTTTGCAAACACTGAGAAAAAGAAGACCAATATTGTTAGTAAAGTATTTGATGAGAGTGTATGAATGATCCACAATAGGATGAATTAGAAGCTGTTACCATGTTTCACACGAAGTGTTCCTTTTGTCTCCTGCATCATAAATGGTTCCACTGTATTCACAAGGACACTCTGATTTTCTGATGCATTTGTTCTCATGTCTTATGTTATCAAGAAGAGTGCCTGAAGTTGAACAGAACACCTGCTTCAGTGTATTGTTTCATGAACAGGATTATGTTTAAGATTTTCACAATTGAAGAATTTACCAGAACATTCTTGACAGGTATTTTGAACTCATTAAACAAAGGGAATTTCCATTCATGGAAAATAAGTTGTTTCTGAGTTAGATGGCAATGAAGGAAAGCAAAAATATAACATTTGAAGATGGAGTTGTGCTTTGCATTCATCATGACTGCTCCATTATTCAATAACGTTAAGGCCGACAACTTACTTTGATGCCTAAGAAGCTCAGAGGCTGGCAGCATTACTGGAGAACATGGATAGTTGATAATTCGGATTGGGACCCTTCTTCAGAATGTTGGGGGTGGAGGTGGAGAAAGAAAGCTGTAGGAGAGGTGGGCAGGATAAACCCGGGCAAGGAATAGGTGGACACAGGCGAGGGGGTGGGAACATAGATGATAGGCAAGTGGTTGGACAATGGCCAGAGATGAAAAAACAGAGGTGTGGGACAAAAGGATTAAAGAGTTGTGAATTGTGAAGCTAGAGGACGGAATGCAGGTGGAAAGGAAGGTGGTAGGGCAAAATAGATGTGTCCAAGTGGGGCACAGGAGGGAAATGGGGCAGGAAAAGTAATGGGGTGTGGGAAGAAGGGAAGGGCATGAGTTCATAGCCTTGTTGTAAGCTACTGTACCTAAGTGGAATATGTTGTTCCTCCAATTTGTGTGTACCCTCACTCTGGCAATGGAGGAAGCACAGGGCAGAGAGGTCAGTATGAGAATGGAAGAGGACTTAAAAGGGTTAGCAACTGGATGATCCAGTAGGCATTGTCTATCCTGATCTCACCAATGGACAGGAGGCTGCATCGGGAACATCGGCTGTAGTAGATGAGGTTGGAGGAGGTGCACCAGGATCTCTGTTTCACCTGGTAGACTGACTGGGTGAAAGTAAGGGAAGAGGTACAAGGACAGGTGTTACATCTCCTGTCCCTGTGGAAAGTACCTGAAGAGGCATGGTTTGGGTGGGATGGGATGAGTGAACCAGATAGTTGTGGAGGGAGCAGTTTCTGCAAAATGTGGAAAGCCGTGGGGATGGGAAGATCTGACTCGTGGTGGGATCACGTTGGAGGTGACAGAAATGTCAGAGGATGATGTGTTGGATCCGGAGGCTGGTGGGGTGAAAGGTGAAGACCATGGGAACTCTATCGTTATTCCATCTGTGGGAGAGAGGGGGTGAGAGCAAAACTATGGGACGCAGAGGATGATACATCTATGACAACAGAAGGGAAATTACATGTACTAAAGAAAAAGGACATCTTCATGATCTAGAATGGAGAGCCTCATCTTGGGAGCAAATGCAGCGGGGACGGAGAAATTGAGATTAGGTGATAGCATCTTTAGAAGTGACAGGGTGGGAGGAAGTGTAGTCCAGATAACTATGGGAGTCAGTAGATTTGTAATGGACAGCAGTTGACAGTCTGACCCCATTGATGGAGACAGGGGAGAGAGGTGTCAGAGATAATCTAAGTGAATTGGAGGGCAGGTGGAACTTTGTGATAAAGTTAAATGAAATCAACGCCAAGGGAGGTGCTGTTGTAATCGGGCAAGCCGCCAACAATTGAGGTGCTGTTGTAATTGGGCAGCTGACCTCTACGGTGTGGAGGCCGTTGCCAGCTCTCGGACAACTTCTCATATCCATCCGTCGACCATGACCCCAAAGACAAACACCAGGCCAACATCTCCCAGACATTTTGCGATCTCATCACCTCTGACGATCTCCCCTTCACAGTGTCCAACCTTATCGTTCTCCAACCCCGCACTACTCACTTCCTTCATCTTCCTGAAATTCACAAACAGAACAGCCCTGGCAGAACAATTGCTTCTGCCAGCTCCTGCCCCACTGATCATCTCCATATACTTTGATTCTAACCTACCACCCCCCCTCCCCCCTTGTCCAATTCCTTCCAAACTATATCTGACACCACACATGCCCCTTCATCTACTCAATTACTTTCAATTTGTAGGCATCCATTACCTCATATTTCCCATGGATGTCCAGTCCCTTTACATCTTCATCCCCACCAGGAACGTTCTTCCTTGAACAAACACCCAATCAATTCCCCTGTACTAACATTCTCCTCCACCTGGCGGAATTTGCCCGTACCCTCAACAACTTTTCTTTTGACTCCTCTCACTGTCGGTTGGGGGGGGGGGGGAGAGAGAAAGAGAGAGGGGGAGAGGGGGAGAGGGGGGGAGGGGGGGAGGGGGGGGGAGGGGGAGGGAGAGAGGGAGAGAGGGAGGGAGAGAGGGAGAGAGATGGAGAGATAGAGAGATGGAGAGAGAGAGCGCGTCGGGGGCCCAGCCGATCGTGGCTTCCACAAAGGTAAGCACACCCACCAGCAAGCCGGACCGGGGAGGAAGGGGGAGGGACAGACAGACGATCGGGCCTCCCCGGAGAGGAGGTCGTCCACTGTGACGGGTAGAGAGAAGAGGGGAGAGAGTGAAGGAGGAGAGGGGAGGAGGTGAGAAGAGGAGGGTGTGTGGAGGGGAGCTGGGTGAGTGAGTGCGCTGCGAATTGCGGAGACAGAAGCGGATTCTGACTCTCTGGGAACCCATATCTGGAATGAGCGCGCAGGGGAAAGGATGGGCGGGACTTCACGAGCTACGCCGACAGTGAGGAGAACCTCGTTCAGTGCACGAGCGATCTGCAGAACAAAGACCCTATAGCGGAGCACAGTCTTTGCTGCAGAACATTCTCGTTCTTTCTGCGCCTTTTGAAGAAAGTGGGGTGGGTGGATGAACGTACCTCGTGGAAAACTGCGCATGCGCGTTCACAGCAGCTGCATTAATCCACAGCGGTGGGGGGGGGGGGGCAGGGTGGGTCCAGGTGGGCCTTGATTGGTGGGCATGTGGGCATTGTGTCATCAGCAGCTGGCAAGCGGTGATTATATTTTTTAAAGTGAGTTTTGTGAACAATTTTATTCAAAATCTGGGAAAATTATAGACCAAATTTAGAGAGGAGTGGATTTTTGAAATCATAAGTTAAATCAATACCGGAATATGTAAAGTTTTCCGCGTTGTAACGTCTGGTTTTCGAGAAAATACGTTTCAAAGACAAAATCTCACACACACACACACACACACACACACACACACACACACACACACACACACACACACACACACACACACACACACACACACACACACACACACACACACACACACACACACACACACACACACACACACACACACACACACACACACACACACACACACACACACACACACACACACACACACACACACACAGATAGATATGATATGATGATAATATATGATAGATGCCCCAATGCAACTAAATAAGTACTTTATTTTGCCATAAACATTTGTGCAAACAATGAAGATATTCATCTAGATTGATCCTCACAGTCTGATGTGATCTATATCAGATTATTGAGAGAGACAAGACGGGAGATCATAGAAGCCTTGATGAAGATCTTTGTGTCTTTAGTCACAGACGGGATCCCGGCTGATTACAGAGTATCTAATGTTAGTCCTTTGTTTAAGAAGAGAAGTAGAGAGAATCCACGGAATTATAGGCCGGTGAGCCTCATGTCAGTGGTGATGAGCTATTAGGGAGGATTATTCGAGATAAGATATATTCCCATTTGGAAGAGACTGGTTTAATTAGGGATAGTTAGTATGGTTTTGTGTGTGGCAGGTCATGTCTTAGTAACTTGATTGACTTTTTTGAGGAGGTGATGAAAGCGATCAATGACGATTGATGTCTACGTGTATTTCTGTATGGCATTTGACAAAGTCCCCTATTGTAGGCAGATCCAGAATATTAAGATGCTCATGATTCACAGCAATATGGTCTATATGGAGGAAGGCTGTCAAAGAAATGACAGATTGAGTTTAATACCTGCAAGTGTGAGATGTTGCACTTTGGGGGGGGGGGGGGTTAAGTGAAAGGGGAAAATATATAACTAATGTCAAGACCCTTAACATCATTGATATATAGAGTAGGTATGTTACAAAATTTACCTTCAGCGGCGCTGCAGTTCTGCCACTGACCATTTGCGCGACTTTGGCGCCTTTGAGGGGGGGGGGCGGGGTTAAAATGCGGTTTTCTCCTGCCCGTCCGAGATATATTTTCTCGGGCTGCTAGCTGATGCTGAAGAATTGTTCCGACTGCCGTTCCGTGATTTTTTTTTTTTTAAACCGCGGACAATTTCAGCAGGAGTAAAATAAAAATCCGCTTCTAATGCCATCAACGCTGACAGCGGGATGGATCTCCCGTACGGGACAGCTAAAGGTAAGCCGTTTATTTTACATATAAACGTGCTTCATAGGATTACCTTAATCCAAATTTTACGTTGCGAAAAGGTGATTTAGGCCCCATACGAACCGGCAGTGTTTTTCCTGCTGATATGGGGTTTAAATTCACCGCAAACCGCAACGTTCCAATCGATCGCATTCCACAAAATCTCACTCGCAAGATGATTTAAATGGCCATTAATTTACGGGAAATAAACACTAAATTCCTTCCATTTGGCCTATAAATTCATAACAATGAGATTTTAAAATCATGTTATGTTATGAATTCTTGTGTGAATGTTATTTGGACACTTAGGCTATTTAAAAATGTTAATCTTTTCTTAAGAAATGGATAGATGTTTAGATCTAGTAATTGAATTTTGTAATTAGCTACAAGTAGGTAACTAACTAATTAGATGCTTTAATTTAAGGTCCTCCAAGTATGATTGTTTCTTAATTGTTTCAGAATGCTTCAATCTACAACTGAACATTTATTTCAGTTCTTTTAATTTTTAAGAAAGTTATGGGCCTTTGACTGTCCTCGATCACAGATTTTGTGTTGTCAATGGAAAAGCAATAGGGAACAAGATGCTAATTTCCGAGTATGAAAATGGCTATAACGTTTTTAATACTGAAGATATGAAAGTGAATTAAGCGTCAAATTAAACTTCTTGTTATGCTTTATCTGATGGGATAAATTACAGACTTGACTTTTTAAATCTCAACATTTTGTAACATTGCTATATAGAGGCATCTCGCAGCTCCAAATTTCAAGAAAAAAATTGAAAACATACTAAGCTGTTGCCAATTAATTAAGAATGTAAATATAGTGAAATAAAGAAAAGATTAGGAAAAAAAATTACAGAAACCTACATTTCTAATTAAAGTTGCCAGACATAAAATGTATCCAGTCACTCAGCCAACCAATTCCAGGGGTAAATTTGAACATGGAATTGAATGAAAGGTCAGATGCACTAGCACATTCTAAACTTCTGCATTGCAGTCTATAGTTATTGACTGGAATGCAATGTAGCAGTCCTCGAGAGACGTGCTGGCTACCCATCAGCATATTCTCCAAGTTCAACATAATGAATCTATCTTAGTCAAAAGTATTGTTACCTTTTGGACATACACAAGTATTTTCAAGAGCATCTTTCTGTTGAGGATCTGGATCAGTACAAGTTGGAATAAATGATTGACCATAATCACTGTAGATCTGATTCCCAGGGCATTCAGGTTTCTCTAAAATAAGAAAATTAATGCATTTCACATTTTCAGTTATTATTAAGTTCAAAGGCACAACTGTCATTGTGTTATTTCTGAATGAAAATATTTGGTAACTCTAAACTTAAACTGTTTATTTATTTTCTCTATGTGGAGAAAATCGTACCGCATCCTGAGATCTTTCTCCAATCCTCCTGAATTTGGCAATGTCGTGCAAATTCTTTTATACTCGGGCAGTGACCTTGATTTTTATTGGGGAAAGCAATGATGTCCATTGCACACAATTTCAAGAAGGTTTCAGCATCCTTACACTCCAAATGTCGTGAGAAGGTCTCTGTGCAAGCCTAATAAGTAAAACAATAAACAGTAAAATCACACAGTTATTAAACATGTGGATGAACAAGAAATCTACTCTAAAAATTAAAAGTTTCAAATTAGGCCCTTCCACTTGCTGCAATTTTAAGTAATTATATTTAACAAGTTATTATGTTTTCTAAAGAAAGGCATTACACTTCTAAAGGCATTACACTTCCTTCGCTCCATAGATGCTGCCTCATCCGTTGAGTTTCCCCAGCATTTTTGTCTACCTTCGATTTTTCCAGCATCTGCAGTTCTTTCTTTAACACTTCTAAAGGAGAGCATTTTTATCCATTGTTAGATCTATGTAGCTGAACTTCTAAAGCATGGAAGAAATGGATTAAAACTTTACCATTTTTAATGTCTGATAACTGGTTGCAAATGTGAAACAGAATAGATGGGAAGTTTGAGATTAAATGTTTAGCTTGCCAGCTGCACCTTGCAGAATTTATCATAGTTTATCATATTTTTGTTGAAATTAAAAAAAAAAAAATAGGATTTTAAATCGTATAACAACAATGACTGATCAATCTGCAGAAAATACTCGTGAAAAGACATCGAACTGAAATGTTAACTCTGATTTTCTCTTTGCAAGTACTGACAGACCTGTTGAATATTTCTAGTATTTTGATGAATCTGAAATTGTATCATTTCGTGCTGGCTGTACCATCCAGTCAGTTGGAAATCTATAAATCTATTTCTGAAGCATCAGAATAAATTAATCAAAAAGTCTGTTCCATTTATTTATGTCATAAAAATGTAAAGGCTTAGCACTAAGTTCTGTGGAAACCTCCTGTAAGTAAAATTATTTTTGTCTGTTTCTCCCTGTTTTCTATCACTGAACCAGTTTCACTTGGATGAAAGATCATTACAGGCTTGATAAGTCTACTATATAATACCTTGCACAAAGATCTACCCTCCTCAACACACATTGCCCAAACAATTTAATAGCTAGACTTGACATTCCCTTAAGGGCCGGTCCCACTTGGCTGTCATTTGCGCGTAATTTATGCGACATCATTTACGTGTCTCGACACACGACGAGCGTGTGGCGTGACACGCACGTGATGCGCACATGGTGCGCATTACGCATGCATGGTGCGTGGTGACTTAGGCAATGACGCGCAATCGCACGTGGCATCCCAGGATTTTGGGATGTACAAAATCTTTGTGCACCATCTGCGTGACGCGCAAATGACGGCCAAGTGGGACAGGCCTTTTAACAAATCCACACTAATTGCTTTTGATCAATCTTTGCCTCACTTAGTGCCATCCTTCACAGCTTATACAACAATTTTCTACCATTAATTTCAGGCTTACAGGCCGACAGATACAAGAGGCTGCAGATGCTGGAAGCTTGAGCAAAATAAATGTTGGAGCTCAGCAGATCATTCAGCATCCGTAGAAGGAAATGGACAGGTGATACTTTGGGTCGGGATCCTTCTTCTGATTCAATGGACAAATAATTTTGAATCAGATGAATAGTCCCAACCCAAAATGTCTCAATTTCTCTCCACAAATGCTGCCTGACCTGATGAGTTGCTCCAGAACTTTCTTACTAGCCTGCAGTGTGTTCACTTTCCACCATTTAAAATAACAATATCTTATTGGTAAGCTTCCAGCCCTGTCCATAACCAAACAACATTAGAAAATGAAAATAAGTGTCTTAGACTTTATTAAGCGCATGGAATACATTTTGTTCATTTTTAAAAATGGCAACACATTAATATGTACCCACATTCTACGTTTATCACTTACAATAATTCATATCTCTTCCTTAATGACAATGGCTAAACCATTCCCGACTTCCATGTGCAGATACAAAGAATGCAATCTGAATTTTATAAATCCTCCAACTTCACAGGAAGACGGCCAGTTTGGTTTTTAAAGGGAGCAATCCTTTATCCTTGGCATTTTTCCAGAACACATTTTGGTTTTCAATCCGTTTACCTACCACATTATTTTCATACCACCCTCTTTGGTATCCTAAGTGTGATGATAAGAGCTCAGGTCATGATATAGTAGTGGCCACAGGATCTGGGGTGACGGAGGAACTGAAGAAAATCCACATTAGGTAGGAAATGGTGTTGGGTAGACTGATGGGACTGAAGGCTGATAAATCCCCACGGCCTGATGGTCTGCATCCCATGGTACTTAAGGAAGTGGCTCTAGAAATCGTGGATGCATTGGTGATAATTTTCCAATGTTCCATAGATTCAGGATCAGTTCCTCTGGATTGGAGGGTAGCTAATGTTATCCCACTTTTTAAGATGGGAGGGAGAGAGAAAACGTGGAATTATAGACCAGTTAACCTGACAATGGTGGTGGGGAAGATGCTGGAATCAATTATAAAAGATGAAATAGCCGCACATTTGGATAGCAGTAAATGGATCGGTCCGAGTCAACATGGATTTACGATGGGGAAATCATGCTTGACTAATCTTCTGGAATTTTTTGAAGATGTAACTAGGAAAATGGACAAGGGAGAGCCAGTGGATGTAGTGTACCTGGACTTTCAGAAAGCATTTAATAAGGTCCCACATAGGAGAATAGTGGGGAAAATTAGGGCACATGGTAATGAGGGTAGAGTGCTGACATGGATAGAAAATTGGTTGGCAGACAGGAAACATAGAGTAGGGATTAACGGGTCCCTTTCAGAATGGCAGGCAGTGACTAGCGGGGTACCGCAAGGCTCGGTGCTGGGACCACAGCTATTTACAATATACATCAATGATTTGGATGAAGGGATTCAAAGTAACATTAGCAAATTTGCAGTTGACACAAAGCTGGGTGGATAAAGCTAATGTGGATAAACGTGAGGTTATCCACTTTGGTATAAAAAACAGGAAGGCAGATTACTATCAAGTTGGGAAAAGGGGAAGTACAACGGGATCTGGGGGTCCATGTTCATCAGTCTATGAAAGTAAGTATGCAGGTACAGCAGGCAGTGAAGAAAGCGAATGGCATGTTGGCCTTTATAACAAGAGGATTCGAGTATAGGAGCAAAGAGGTCCTTCTGCAGTTGTACAGGGCCCTAGTGAGACCACACCTGGAGTATTGTGTGCAGTTTTGGTCGCCTAATTGGAGGAAGGACATTCTTGCTATTGAGGGAGTGCAGCGTAGGTTTACAAGGTTAATTCCCGGGATGGCTGGAATGTCATATGCTGAGAGAATGGAGCGGCTGGGCTTGTACACTCTGGAGTTTAGAAGGATGAGGGGATCTTATTGAGCCATATAAGATTGTTAAGGGTTTGGACACGCTAGAGGCAGGAAACATGTTCCCGATGTTGGGGGAGTCCAGAACCAGGGGCCACAGTTTAAGAATAAGGAGTAAACCATTCAGAACGGAGATGGGAAAACACTTTTACTCACAGAGAATTGTGAGTCTGTGGAATTCTCTGCCTCAGATGGCAGCGGAGGCCAGTTCTTTGGATACTTTCAAGAGAGAGCTAGATAGGGCTCTTAAAGATAGCGGAGTCAGGGGAAATTGGGGGAAGGCAGGAACGAGGTACTGATTGGGGTTGATCAGCTATGATCACATTTAATGGCGATGCTGGCTCGAAGGGCTGAATAGCCTACTCCTGTACCTATTGTCTTTTGTCTATTGTCATGCATGTTCCTGGTGGACCAAAGAACAAGGCAGGTGGGAGTAAGGAAGCTTGGATGATGAGGGAAATTAAAGCACCAGTCAAGAAAAAGAAGACAAAGGACAGATATAGGTAGGTGGGATCGAGTGTATCCCTGGAGGAGTTTGGGGAACTGAGAAGCATACTTAAGAAGGAAATCAAGAGGTAGCTCTGGCTATTTCCAATTCTTGCCCTATCCTAACCCAGAATATTCTTCAACAGCCAAGGATGTCCCAAATTGGGAGCTTCCCCTTTTTTTCCAATGACCATGTGCCTGTTCTGATCCCTCAGTCTTCAGCTCACATTCTCAACATTATGATTGGCCACTTAGGACAGAGATGAGAAGGAAATTATTCTTTCAGTATTTCTGATTTTTTTTTAAACAATTTACCCTCGAGAGCTGTGTTTGCCTAGCTATAGATTGTCAATATTAACATATATAGGGAACCAAGGGATAAGGATTAAAAGTAAATGTTACATGAATGTTCAGCCTTGATCTTATTGAATGATGCATTCTCATGTTCCTTATGTTCTTCTAACAGAATTGTGAAATTGAACAGAACTCAGGCATATTATATGCAAAATCTGAAGAAGGGTTTCGGCCCGAAACGTTGCCTATTTCCTTCGTTCCATAGATGCTGCTGCACCCGCTGAGTTTCTCCAGCATTTTTGTGTACCTTCGATTTTCCAGCATCTGCAGTTCCTTCTTAATTTATTTGTTGATGATTTAGCTTAACATTGTCTTCACTGGCACATATTAATAAGCACGTATTCCTGGTTAGAAGTTTGATTATAATTGTATTTAAATGAAATATTAATATTTAATATTAATTAATATTTATTATTGCAATATGGTTGGAGTAATTGTGTAGAAATGCAAAACTTACCTGGAATAATTGGGGTTTCGTAAATACAGGTACAGGTATGCTGATTGGACAATTACCAGATGTCATAGATTCACCACGAAGAGAGATAGGTGATACTGGAAAGGAGTGAGAAAGTAACATTGCATTTTGAAATGCAGCTAATGTTATAGTTGCAGCAATTCTTGTGTCCAGTTCACATTTCTATTCCTTCATTTGCCAATTTATCTTTATAGTGCATTCTGATTTCTATACATGATTCATGTGGATTAGAAGGTGAATTAGGTCCCAAAATTGTGCAGACAATCATAGTCATACAGCATGGAAACAGGCCTTTCGCACCAGATTGCCCACACTGACCTAGATACCCCTATGCCTCTACACTAGTCCCACCTGCCTCAGTTTGGCCCATATCCCTCTATATCTTTCCTATCCTTGTACCAGTCCAAATGTATTTTAAGTGGTGTTATAATACCTGCCTCAAATACCTCCTGTGGCAGTACATTCTATGTACCCACCACCATCTGTGTGAAATAATTTCCCCTCAGGTTTCCATTAAATCTGTCTCCCCTCATCTCAAATCTATGACCTCGAGTTCTTGATTTCTGTACTCTGGGTAAAAGGCTCTGTTCATCTCCCCTATCTATTCCCCTCGTGATCTTATACACCACTGTAATATCACCCCTCATCCTCCTGCGCTTCAAGGATTAAAGTCTTTGCCTGCCCAACCGCACCCTATAGCTCAGGCCCTCATGTTGCGGCAACATCCTCATAAATGTCTACTCTTTCCAGCTTAACAATATATTTCCTGTAGCAGGGTGACTAAAACTGAACACAATACTCCAAATGTGGCCTCACCAACATCGCGTACAACTATAATATAGCATCACAACTTCTATACTCAAAATCCTGACTGCTGAAGGCCAATGTAACAAAAGCTTACATTACATCTCTATCTACCTGTGACGCCACTTTCACAGAACAATGTACCTGCACTCCTAGATCCCTCTATTCCACAACACTCTCCAGAGACATGCCATTCACTGTGAAGGTCCTGTTCTGGTTTGACATCCCAAAATGCAGCAGCTTACTCTAATCTGTATTAAACTCCATTAACTATTCCTTGGCCCACTTGCACAACTACTAAAGATCCTGCTGGAATCATTTATGTTGAGTGAATGGCAGCCATGGAAACATTTTGTGAGATTGAACCAGAACAGCTATGTCTGTTGAAAGATAGACACAAAAAGCTGGAGTAACTCATCGGGTCGGGCAGCATCTCTGGAAGGAAAAGTTGACGTTTCAGGTCGAGACCCTTCCTCAGACTGAGAGTTAGGGGAAAGGGAAACGAGAGATATAGACGGTTATATAGAGTATGCAAAGAGAGATATAGAATAAATTAATTAAAGATATGAAAAAGTAATGATGATCAAGGAAAGGTGGAGCCCACGCTGGTCCATGGTTGGCTGTGGGCTAGGTGATAACGAGTTATACAGACAGTGAAACTCAACAGGGAGGGAGAGAGAAGGCAGTAAGGTCAGTGTGGAAATGGAAAGAGATTTAAATGTTTGGCAACCGGGAGATCACGTAGGCCAAGGTGGATTGAGAGAAGGTGTTCAGCGAAATGATCGCCAAGTCTACTCTTGTTCACTTTCATCTACGCTGCTGTTTAAGAGTGCACACGTGGAACAGTGGATACAGTAGATGATGTTGGAGGAGGTGCAAGTGAAGCTCTGCTCAACCTGAAAGGGCTGTTGTGGTCCCTGGACAGAGTCAAGGGAGGAGGTACAGGGACAGGTCGCAGCTGGAGAGGGGTTGGGTTGGGAGGGAATGGATGAGTTAACCAGGGAGTTGAGGAGGGAATGGTTTCTGCAGAAAGGGGTTGAGATGGGAATTTGTGAATAGTGGTGGGATCCTATTGGAGGTGGCAAAAATGTCAGAGGATTATGTGCTGTGTGCGACGGCTGATGGGGTGAAAGGTGGGAATTAGGGGGACTATGTCCCTGTTGTGACTGGGAGGATGGGGAACAAGAGTGGAGCTGCGGGATACCGAAGTGACTCATGTGAGGACCTCATCTATGATAGAAGAGGGGAACCCCATCCCTTAAAGAATGTGGGCATCTCGGTACATACCTGCTTTCATTGATTCAGCATGGAATCAGTGATTGAAGTCCATTAAAGATTTGCCCTGCTAGTCCATGCACTCATCTAAACACTTCACATTCCTATTTCAGAAACTCGCTTACTCTTCCTCAAGCTTTTATCTCCCCCCCCCCCCCCCTCTTCCACCGCTGCTCACCATGCGTTTTGGTGTTACATTGGCTCTTTGCTGCTGTAAATTGCAAATGATGGGATGGGAAGGGAAGATTTTCCTGAATCTCCCATTGATAGAGGCAATCATATATTTATGCTCACTAACTTTGTGCTTCCCTTCAAGTAAAAACATGTTCCTTACATCTACCCTATTAAATTATTTCACAATGGATAAGCCTATGATGTCACTCAGTGGCATCTCCTTTCTACATAGAAGAGCTCTGGCATAATTAGACATGTATACGTCTAACTTCCAGTGTTATCCTTACAACTTTTGTTGTATCCTTTTGTGTTGTAACCTTACAACTTCAATATCATGTTGATTTGGCATTCGAGTGAAGCTGAAAATAAGCTAAGGAACTGTAAATCCTGGCTAAAACAGAGCAGTAATAGTACCAAAATGTAGTGAAGGACATGTATTGTTAGGCCATTTTGGTCAAGTCTGACGCGCTCTGCAGAAATAAAACAAGCTTCTGAATGGTGCCAGTAAGTCTAGGGCCCAGATCAGTGTTGCAGCTTCAATTGACAGAATGAATGGGATTTCTGCAGGGGACCTCCAAGGAAGTGTAAAATGCATGACGTTGATTGAATTAATGCAAGCCAAGTGTACATATTGTAAATAATGTTGCTAGACAGTTACCCTGCTGTTTGTTGATTGGCCAAAGTGTTGAGCCCTGGCTGGTTTGTTTGGATTCCAGGGTAAATGTTGCCTTATTCAAGTTAAGTTAGACTCTTCCAGAAGCTTCACTTGCAACAATGTATGGGAGATTCTATTATTGGTCTGGGGAACTGTCTATAATGTACTGATGTAATTAATATGTTTGATTGGATTGTAAAGAGACCACCCCTCTGTAGTTCGGCCCCTCAAGGTTCAGGGACCTATAAAAGGCAGCCCCCATGAGGTCCTTTCTCGATCTTCTGGAAGAGCGCTTGGGACTGCGTGACCTTTTGGAGTGTTTCTGCTTGCACGAGGCTGAAGGGCTTGGCCAGGCAGATACAAGGATCGGACCCGCGGTGGTTTAGGTATCTAGGGGAATTCGTTGTCCAATCCAAAAATAAAGATTAGTTGTTCCAGTGCTTGACTCAGTGCTTTTTTGACTGAACTAGACTGGTGGGAAGCTTAGAAGAGATTATTTTCAGAACCGCAATTACATCGCGGCGTTTACCATATCAGCACATCCCAAAGTCCTATACAACCAATAATTGTTGTTTTAAACTGCAGTAATTTCTACATTGCAGAAAACATGACAATCAGTTAGCACGTTAGTGCCGACGGGCGAAATAATCTATCTTTAGTGCTGCTGACTGATGAATATGTATTTGTCAATATTCTGTGAATAAAATTGGTACCATGCCAATTTGTAGCACTGATTCCTAGCCACGTACACAGATTTTGTAACTCAACATCCCAATTCATCCTCTCCCAGATTTTGTGTAGACATTGAATTTCACTTTTCTAGTGTACTACAAAATTAGCTACACACATGTATGCAGAAGTATGAATGGAATTTCCACCCAAAAGGATATGCTATATGGCGATCTGCATGGATACTGGATATGAACTTCTCCATTTTTTGCAGATGCCAGCAATTTACCATGAATTCCCCACAATAGCACACTGTGTCCCCGTGCTGCAGCGTTTTATATTGTAGAAAGCTGAAGAAAGTTAAAAGAGACACAGAAAGATCACCAAGAGTATCTAAGAGAGACATTGAGATGCTGCTGGATGTAATACATGACCAAAATGAGAATCTACGAGGCAATGCCAATAAAGGATCTCCATTAGGGCAGATATTATCAGGAGGCATGAAGGAGGTTATCTGAACTGAACAGGTGTTTCCTTGTGCCCAGACCAACACCATGCTGAAGGAAAGCATTATTCTCATAGTCATAAAGCACGGAAATGGCTCTTCAGCCCAACTCAACCATGGCAACCAAGATACCCCATCTAGGCTAGTCCCATTTGTATTCGTTTATACCATACCACTCTAAGCCTTTCCCGTGTATGTATCTTTCCTGATGTATTTTAAATAATATTCCGCTTGGGTAGTGTACAATCCAATGGTACGAACATTGAATTCACCAATTTTAGATAATATCGAACTATCCCTCCAAGCCCCATCCGCTTTTATTCCCTCCCCCCCCCCCCATCCCTGTGCCCTACCTGGACGTGTGCCTTTTTCTCCCCTCCACCCCCCCCCCCCCTCCTTCTCCTGCTACTTTGCCTTCACAATCCGCAAGTCTTCAATCCTGTTTCGCACCTTCTGCTTTTACCTCTGGCCTTTGTTCCAAACATCTGCCTATCAAACCCCCCCTTGCCTGTGTCCACCTATTACCTGCCACACTTTGTCCTGCATCTCATCTTTTCCAGCTTCCCAACCCCCACAATCAATCTGAAGAAGAGTGTCGATCCCAAACCTCACCTACCCATGTTCTCCAGATCTCAGTTTTCTCCAAGATCTTCGGTTTCCTCCCACACTCCAAAGACGTACAGTTTTGTAGGTTAATTGGCTTGGTGAATGTAAAAATTGTCCATAGTGGGTGTGTAGGATCGTATTAATGTGTGGGGATTGCTGGTTGGCCGAAGGGCCTGTTTCCACGCTGTATCTCTAAACTCAACTAAACTACCAGACCTGCTGAGTTACTCCAGCACTTTGTCTCCTTTTGTATCTTTTAAATGTTATTAGTGTACATGCCCCAACAACTTCCTCTGGCAGCTCGTTCCATATACCCACTACACAAAAGGACTGCATTCACCCTATCTATTCCCCTTATGGATTTTTATACCTCTGTAAGAGCACCCCCCAGCCTCCTAAGCTCCAAGGAATAAATTCCTCAAGTTTTAGCCTGCCCAACATCTCCCTTTCGCTCAGACCCATGGTTACATCTTGTAAACTTTGTAAAACATTTCTGCAACTTTTCCAGATCAATGGCATCATTCCTATAGCAGAGCTGAACACAATTTACCAAGTGCAGCCTCACCAATGCCTTGCACAACTGAAACATAACGTCCCAATTTCTATACTCAATTTCCTGACTAATGAAGGGCAGCATGGCAAACGTTTTTTCTCTATCCACCTGCGACGTCACATTCAGGGAAATATGTACTTCTACTCCTAGATCCTTCTGCTCTTCAACACTCACCAGGGCCCCACTGTTCACTGTGAAGGTCCTGTACTGGTTTGACTTTTCAAAATGCAACATCTCACATTTATCTGAATTATACTCCATTAGCCAT